>NW_024704743.1:49448578-49731078 GCF_018977255.1 Callorhinchus milii | reverse complement strand
GTCATAAAGTGCTTCACATATAATAATAATAATCCTTGCATTTGATATAGCGCTTTTCACGTCGGGAGGACGTCCCAAAGCGCTTCACAGAACACACTGTAAAGTGAATTGACTGTATATTTGTGGACAAACGCGGCAGCCAATTGCGCACAGCAATGTCACACAAACAGTCGTAGATTGAAAATGACCAATTTATTATTGTTTTTGGTTTTGGAGGGATTATTATTAGGTGTGTGGAGTAAGGAAACTTGCCCAAGGTTTCGCCCTGCCTGGAATTGAACTCAGGTCTCTCGCTTGCAAAGCGAGTGCTCTAACCACTGAGCTACAGGACTCCAACATAATGTTGCTGTTAAGTTTATTGACTTTTCTTTAACGGTGACATAAGAAGAAGAACAAGTTGCATTTATACAGCACCTTTTCATGTCAGGCGGACATCCCAATGAGGTGGATAGTTGAGTGTTTGCACCTAAGCTAGGGTTGGATTTGGGGGGGAGGGGAGGCGGGGAAAAGATGACTGAAAGCATGATCAAAGAGATTATCTTGAGATGGACCTTGAAGGAGATGAGGGAGGGGGTGTGGTGGAGGGACTCTGGGATGGAGTTCCAGAACATGGGTGCAGAAAGGCTGAAAGACCAACCGCCGATGGTGGGTCGGGCAGGGCAGGGATGTGAAGCAGGTCAGCGCCTGTTGAGCAGAGGCAGCGATCGGGTTGGTAGGGTTTGAGAACACTGTGTATCAGCCTGGTTCAGTGGTAACACTAGAGTCAGAAGCCCCATGGAATTACATAGTTAAGATGACACTCCAATAGTCCTATCTGCCTGTTCAGGTGTACGTTAAAGATCCCAAGGCATTATTCAAAAAGAGAAGGGAATTTCTCCTGGTGTCCTGATCAACATATTCACCAATAAAAAATAGGTCACTCCATGGCTGTTTACGGGACATTGCTGTACGCAAATTGGCTGCCATGTTTGCCCACAAAATATAAAGTCAATCCATTTTACAGTATATTCTGTGAAGTAGTGAAGGTGGGCAATGTTGCAGAGGTAAAGGAAAGCTGAATGGATCAGGGCACAGCAGTCATGGATTGATTGATTTTTTCGGGAAGAGCTTCTATCTTGGCAAGATTCAACTGAAGAAGGTTAGCTGTCATCTAGAATTTGATGTCTGATAGGCAATCATTCAGAACACCAGTCGTCCTCAAATCGAGTTAGGTTTCATCTGCATAAATGTGGAAGTTAACCCCAGGCCTGCGGATGACATCACCAAGAATGTCAATATTGTATTGACTTAACAGTCAATTTGTGCACAGCCCATGAGGTGAATGATCAATTTTAATTGGGGAATTGTTGGCCAGGACACTGGGAGAAACTCCCTTATCCATTTAGATTTTTAACATTCAGCTGAACAAGGAGCTGGACCTCGCTTTAACATCTTATGTCATCCATTGCCTTGGGACGTCCTCCTGGCTTGAAAGGGACTATACAAATGTAATTTGTTGTTGTTGAAGGACTGCACCTCCAACAACACTTCGTAAACATCTCTGCTTTTACTGGCATGCATAATATTTCAACATTATCTACCCAGAGCTATAGTTTCATATATAGTGTATAAAGCAGCAGAACAAGAGGTCACAGCTTCATGATCACTCAGGGACACTGGAACAAAGGCTGATGTTTGAGCCGGAAAATTTCACTCTGGCACAGTAGAAATTATTCTTCTGAAGTTGAGGATAAGAAACAATACTCAAAAATAAATATGCTAAGGCAGTAGAACAGGAGAGCAAAAGATGCAGGACATTTTCAGGACTAACACCAGAAAGTATTTTGAAACAGCTTGATATTGTAACGGGAAGACAGTAGATTGAGTATTCTTGAACAAAGAGATTAAATAGCCTGAAGGTCCTTCTAAATCCACGTCTCTTTAGGGATCTCGCAATTTTTTTGTTCAGCTGGGTGTCTGACATTTCACAAGATCACAACATTAGTTTGAAAGAGGAAAGTCCTTCAGCCCATCTGATCTCCGTAATTCTCATCCTACCATCCTTCCAGTTACTCCATCAAGTTCCTTTTGTAAATTAGTCTCATGTCCTGGCCTCAGACACCCTTTCTGGCAACCTATTCTACCTATTATCCTCTGGGTACCGAAAAACTTAGATTCCCCCTTGGGCACCTTGGGACACCCTCGTGATGTGAGAGACACTATACAAATGTAATTTGTTGTTGTTGTTGCAACCCTAAACTGATGTTCTATTATCCTACTGCCTTAGTCATCCTAAAGTATTGTTCTGGGTTTACATTTTGAATCCTATTTAAAATTTTAGTTACCTCTATGAGGTCCCCTCTGAGATGTCTTCTCTCAAAAACTGAAAAGCCCTAGCTTGTTTACTTATTATTTATAGCTCATTCCTTTAACCATGGGGATCATCCATGTCGCTCTCTGCTGCACTTCCTCTAGGGCCTAGGTGGCCCTTTGCAGTAAATGACCAGAACTGTAAAGTGCTCTAAGGGCGGCCTGACCCGAGCTCTATATAGCTTGAGCATGTGGCTCCGAACTCAACTAATGTAGAAATAATAATATAGCGCAGCATCCTGTCTGCCTTGTTTATGCCACTTGCACATGGAAAGTTCTCTGTGTCTTATCTGTTTTTGAGATTCTTTTCAGCTGAATTGTTCTGTGAGCCAAGGTTCCCAGATCATACAGAGAAGAAATTTCAACTGAAACGTCCTTCAGTGACAGACCATCCCAACTATGAATTAACCTATGATGGGAGGATGTGTCCTGATTTGGGCAGTTTTTAAAGAAATTCTGTGCATTTGGTAATTGGAAAGACATGAATAATGTAACGAACAGAATAATTATTCGGTCACTGTTTTGTTAGAAACCCTCTGTATTGCAATAGCAATGGTCTAGGGAATGAGAAGCATTGTACATTTATCAGACTGGAATCAGCTATAATTTTCTACATAGGGTATCCCATGTGTAATAAACACAACAGAGAGAGTAAACTCACAGAACAATACTTTGTGTTTTGCCTTAATATAATAAAACAGTATCAATGATTAGACTCTTGAGAATTAAACACTAAAAATATATTACATTACAGAGCTGTCAGGCTTGACATTATAATTATGTAATTAATCATGAATTATATTATTAAATATATAAATCAGTCTAGGAATTACTCTGTTTCGTTACATCACTTTAGCACTATCAGATATACTCAACAGCTCTATTTATATTGATCATCATTAGATGTCAATCTGGCTCAGTTGGTTGTAGTCTTGTGTCTGAGTCAGAGGTTATACGTTCAAGCCCCACATCAGGACTTTGAACTAAAAGTCTAGGGCTCGGCTGAGTGCAAATGCAATCTCTCCTATTGCAGAATCTGTCTTATTTCGGAGTCCTGTAGCTCAGTGGTTAGAGCACTCGCTTTGCAAGTGAGAGACCTGAGTTCAATCCAGGCAGGGCAAAACCTTGGGCAAGTTTCCGTACTCCACACGCCTAATAATAATCCCTCCAAAACCAAAAACAATAATAAATTGGTCATTTTCAATCTACGACTGTTTGTGGGACATTGCTGTGCGCAATTGGCTGCCGCGTTCGCCCACAAATATATACAGTCAATTCACTTTACAGTGTGTTCTGTGAAGCGCTTTGGGACGTCCTCCCGACGTGAAAAGCGCTATATCAAATGCAAGGATTATTATTATTATTATTATTACTTACTTACTATCCAGAGACATTTTCATTATCTCAAGAACACAGTAATCATTAACTTATATTCCATTAAGTATTTCATCATCTGTATCTCTCTTCTCCCTTCATTGTTTCTCTTCAAAATACACAGTCACTATACTTTGCAGTAAATCCTGTGAAACGCTTTTGAGACGTGTTCCTGATGTGAAACGCGCTATACCAAATGCAATTATTATTATTTATTCTATGAATTATGGTTATCCTACTTCATTTCAAAGGAATTAATCAAAACAGCACCATAAGCCTGGCCTATCTTATCTCTCAGATGCTATTTTACTTGCTGTGCTTTTCCAGCACCTGGTAGATTTTTAAAAAAAAATGTAAATTGAATTGTCTTTTTATGTGTTCTTACCTCATATCTAGATTATCTTATTGCTGTTGTACTCACTGTTACCTATACTGATCTGATGACCTAACTAACCTCATTCAGATGTTAATTGAACTAGTTTACACTCTTACAATTTTCTGTTTTTGTTTTGGATTCAGAACGTTTACAGTTTTCCTTTTATTTCTACAAATACACAATCCTTGGCAGATTGAATTAATTTGATTCACCTAAATTCTGTTTTGCCTGTTTTCTATTGGTATTAAAATAATTGATCCTGTTACAAAAGACCAGTGAAAAGAGTCAAACACAAGGTTGTGTTCTGGGGAAATCAGATATTTAGTAGGATAACATTTTATACAATTTTTATCATTGTATTTTTTGTTACTGGCAAATTGTAGAAAAACATCTGACAACGTGATTGTGTGATCCACTTGCACTCCTATTGCCATTTATATACAAACTCCTAATGGCATTTCTATGGGTACTCCTATAAACACACCTATAATATTTATAATAGCTAGCAAGGCTTGTTTATAGCTGCAATTCAGAGAGGGAATATCAGCGGGCATAAGATGACTGATGTCGGCCTTCCAGAGACAGACTCAGCAAAAGTCATATGGGCAGATATCTGAGCATAGGAGAAGAATGGAAATCTGAATCCCTGACTCAGATTTGGAGTTATTTTCATATTGTAAGTCATTCACCAATACAACCTTTCAGGAGAAAACTGCACCTGTGCTCAGGATGGTTGAAGTTGTTCATTTTTATGTTGTCCAACTTGGAGTAGATATGGTGGACGGCACAAATTCAGAAGCATCTGACTAGATCTGAAATTATTTTGTTCAAACCCAGTTAAATCAGGTTGAAAACGTTGACACTGTCTAGCAAGAACATTAATTCACCAGTTTGTTATTATCGGTATTTTAGTCCCTACCTACAGTCTCTAACTTTGTTCATGCCACACGCAATTAATTTCCATTTCAGACTCAATGTCACACAAACTGTCACTCGGTAGAGAAACTGTTCTGACAAATGTGTAAGTGAAGCAGAATTTTAATAATGATCTATTGCTTGATTGACAATTTTTTCACAAACACAACCTTTTTATTGATGCAGGTAGGAACATTGTAAAATATAAAATCAGATACGTTCCTAGTAACATCACAGTGATTTGTGTAAATCTTGAAGGAGGGGATGTTATCACTGGTTGCAATCTAGTACTAACATAAGCAATCACTTATTTTATCTGGAGCATAGGACCAACAGGGCATAGAGTCAGTGAAATGCATCAGTGCCCTAAACTCCTACAGTGCAGGGATCTGAGTGAGTTGTTAGCTAAAAACCTATTAGCTTTGGTTCATTTGCTTCCTACCACACATCAAGAATTATAATTTCTATTCAATATCAAGTTAAGAAACTGGTATTTCTATTTCAGATGCTCCACACATATGTGCAACCTGTTGAATGCGACAATTCCTTTTATGAACTCTGCCTTCAATCTGGGACTTCTTACTTAAAATCTTATGCAAAAAACTTTACAAAGAAGGCTTATTCAAATAAAAAAACTGACTAGAGGAATCAGATGCTACATATTTTGATCAAACACGAGATCTTAAAGCAGTTTCAACAACAACAGCAACTTACATTTAATTAGTGCCCTTCTACTTCCACCCAAGAAGGTGATCAGACAATATGTTGAAGAATTCATATATCAAATGAAAATATGACATGGAAAGGAATTGAAGACACTAGAGATAGAAGAGAGGGATTTTTTTGTTGAACTCTCAAGAACTCTCATAGTTTATTTAGGACCAGATAAATTTGACATTCCTTGCACTTTTTATTAATTATACCAATCGGTGGTACTTTCAGTAAAACCTTATGTACTATTTGAATACAATTTTGAATAACAATTTAACATTTTTTCTATGCAGTGTTTGCAGTATCACAGTATCTCTGTTCCCTATTGGAAATGTTGGTAGCATAAAAATATAAGGATTTTCATCAGGGAAGGAGATCATTCCGCCTCATCTGCCTCTGTGTCATTGTTATCTCCGAGTTTTTAAGTCGCCTTTGTATTAATTGCACTTTCCACTCTTTTCCCAAATATTGTGTTATTAATTTTACTTTTATGTTTTCAATAATTTTGTTCCACACTTCACCAATCATTTGTGCCAAAATATAATAAGAAGAATCTTATATTGGATATAGGACTTTTTATATCAGGAGGACAGCTCAAAGCACTTGAAGGCTATTGTAAAGTGTGCGTTTTGTGTGATCATTGACTGTTTTGTGGGCGAATGCTTACAAATGTATGGAACACAGATTGCTTGTTTGAAAGAAGTAGGCAATTTAGTCATACTTGAATATGAATTAGATATACATGGTCAAACAGGAAGAGAAGTGTACAAAGCATAATAAAATAAAAGTAAGGCACTCAATTTTCTATGATTTATTGTGTATGTCCGCAGTCTAGATGTCTTACGTCATGGGGGCCTTGAGCCCAGAAAGTTTAGGAACCCCTGAATTAACAGATTCTGTAAAACTCAGCATGATTCTCAAAATAATCACATTTTAATTCTGATAGTTGTATTTTTGTTAATATTGAATCCAAAAAAGGCTAAATGTTCTTGAGCAGATTTCATCCATTTTTTTCAAATCTGAATTCAGAAAAATAAAATAAACCTGAACCATTACAGAAAGAAGCCACATCTTTTCTGCTTTTTCAGTATATCAGACCACCAGTGAATTGACAGTTTGTGTGTTTTCACAGGATAGACAAACTATAATCTCCAGCAACTGTTACAAAACTCAGGATGTCTATTTGCTTGCTAAATTTGTTATCTCTCACCTTATTTTAGCATCAGCTTTATATTATCTGGAAGCCACTTTCAATTAAATCACTTTCAATTGAAACTACTTTCAAGTCTGGGTATTCACCAATCAATAGATCTGCAAGTTGAGCTGACAAGTTCCAGTTTCTTTGTCTTTCATGGATCAAGTTTGTTATCACAAGAGACTCATGACTCAACCACTGACCAGCTAAATTAAAATAGGACAACAGGGATCTATTTATGTCCCATCACATAATGGAAAGACTGTGATATAACAAACTTGTTGGAGTTGCTGCAGAAGGAAATGCAGAGCTGTGAAAGGAAATCAATTGGGTGAGATCAGCGAGAAAATTAAACCGGTTAATTTTCAATCTGGGTACTAATGTAGCAAATAGTGTTCTGTTCATTCTGTGGATTAATACTTATATAAGATATAATCTTTGCATTTGATATCTTGCCTTATTATGTGATTGCAATTTCTCAATGACATTGTGCCAGGTTAAAGTATGGATCTGGGTTTACTTTTTGAATCACACTTTACCGGATTTACTGTGTCGTGACTGTATATTTTGTAGGCGAATGCAACAGTGGATTTGCACACAGCAATTCCCCCCAAACAGCCATGGGGTGAATGACTAATTTTTTTATCTGAAAGATTGTTGGCCAGAACACCTGCAGAATCTCCCTTCCCTTTTGAAGCCATCCCAAGGGATGTTTAATGTCCACCAAAGCAGCACAGGCAGACACCTCGGTTTAATGTTTCATCCAAAGGACGGCAAGTCCAACAATTTAATGCTCCCTTGGGGCTGTGTCGAGTTCAGTCTAGACAATGAGTTCAAAATCCTGATGTGGGGCTTTGACCCCTTTTAATAATAATAATATTCCTCGCATTTGACATAGCATCATTGAGGCATGTCAAAGTGCTTTACAGGATATACTATAAAGTGGAGTGACTGCGTTTTTTTGGGGCAAAATGCGGCAGCCAGTTTCTACACAATAATGTCCCATAAACAGCCATGGAGTGAGTGACCAATTTTATTTGGGGGATTTGTTGGCTAGGACACTGGGAGAAACCCATTTAATCTCATTCTTACAAAAGCTTTCCATTATAGCATCAAGCTGTTCTCAACCACCCTTCCTGGCAACCCACTACGACTTTGGATTTCCTTCTGTCTAAAGAAATACTTCCCAGTGGCTGTTCTTAAAATGCCCTCAATTTATGAACGTATAACTTACGGCATTCCTTCCTTTGACATTTTTATTTTCCAATATTAAAAGAACATTCTTTAATGTTCCAGTGTGACGTTTTCCATCTCACACATCAGCCATCCTTGGACTAGGAATTTAATTCAAACGGCTCAAATGCATGCGGGTCGTTTAGTTAGAGTATGTTTTTCATCCCATAAGCTTCAATTCAATTCAACTTGAGGATAGAAATAAAAAACAATCTTTTATTTGCTGTGTCATCCAGTCCTCGTAAAACATTATCATGTAACAGCCTTCAGTTAGTCTTGTTTGCAATCTTTTGATGCTCTTTATGTGGAGCTTTAACCTGTCAGCAGTGGCATGCGCTTTGTGATGTCCTCCTCATGTGAAAGGTGCTGGTAATATATTTTATAGCTTGGTCAGCATTCTTCCCAGCTCAAGTCTAATGATCTATTGTTTCAGTGAGCCATTTAACTTTCCTGCATGAATACATCTGCTTTTAATGGTTTTCTGGCTGTGAAGGTTTTTATTGCAAAATACTGACAAAGCACAGACTGCCGTTAATAATAATAATAATAATAATCCTTGCATTTGATATAGCGCTTTTCACGTCTTCTAGACATCTCAAAGCGCTTCACAGAATAGACTCTAAAGTGAATTGACCGTATATTTGTGGGCGAACGCGGCAGCCAATTGCGAACAGCAGTGTCCCACAAACAGTTGTGGATTGAAATGACAAATTTATTATTGTTTTATTTTCTTGAGGGATTATTATCAGGCGTGTGGAGTAAGAAAACTTGCCCAAGTTTCACCCTGCTGGGAATCAAACCCAGGTCTCTCGCTTGCAAAGAGTTGCAAAGGTTGACAGTCTGGTGCATCCTAACAAAATATAAAAAGCGTAAAGGGAAATAGCAAAACTTCAAAGTTTATATTTTGACACCTTGAGCCCAGAAAACATAGGAGAATAAGTACCCCCACAACCAAACGTTTCAGACTGAACTCAGATCCTTCAGCTTAGTGAAAGAGATTCAGTACATGGTTGAAGTATTATGTTGCTGGATAGATCGAGGTCAAAGTCGCTGAGAGTTTTTTCTATTAAGCAATGGCGTGAAACTTGTGGTATTGTCAAATATGTCCATTAATTATTCATAGTATGATTAAGAAGAGAACATCAAGGTGACTGGCACATCACAAGCTGTTTTGTAAAGGCAGTGCTCTCAATGGCTCAGCAGTACCCCATATCCCACAGCACAGTCTGGGACCCCCAAGCCTTGGCTTTTGCCAACCTGCTCCTAATACTCTCCGGAATAAGGTAAGCAGGATAGGTCCCTCCAGGGAGAGAGTGTGCATTCCACTCTAATGAATATCTCTGGAATTTCCATGTATAGGTGGTATACTTGGACTCTGTTTGGTTGGATACTCTCAAGCATGGTGGTGGGTTTTCACATGTGCCAGGCACCCGGTTTAATTACAAAATTAAGAAATGGATTGTGTTTCAAGAATTCAACATTTGCATCCCATATTCTTTCAGAATAATCTTTGTTTAATACTTCACAAAAAAATCCAACATTTTAGAATGTATAACAGTCTTTCAGATGGAGTTATTAGATTCAGTAATGCACTTTCAAATTAATCGTTTAGATGTGTCAGAGCTTGTTTTTATGAACAATTTAACACAAGTTCATCCATGCAGAGATAGGTGTATGTTCGCAGGAACATGACTTGCATAGTGAAAACATATTGTTTCTCAGCTTACCTTGTAAGCTACCTTATTGTAGTATATCATCATTATTATTATTACTTCGCTATGTGTACAAGGACAAATCAAGCTCTATGGCAGTGGTCCACCCTTTTTCTGCTCCACATTAGAGATTCCAAGCAGTTAATGCATTGTCAAATACAGTGATGACAACACTTTGAGTTAATAAAGTGCATTTATTGAAGTTCAAGTGTGAAGTCCTGTAGTGTATTGGTTAGAGCACTCGCCTTGCAAGCGAGAGGACCTGGGTTTAATTCCTGGGCAGGGCAAAACATTAGGCAAGTTTCCTTACTTCACACACCTCTGTTTACCTTGCAGTAAATGGGAACCTGGTTGTTAGGTGATTGGTGGATTGCTTTCCAGGGATAATAATCCCTTCAACAAAAAAACGTAATAATAATTTGGTCACTCAATTCATGACTGTTAGTGGGACACTGTTGTGAACAATTGGCTGTCGCATTTCACCCACAAAATATACAGTTATTTCAATTTACAGGATATTCTGTGAAGAACTTCGAGACATCTCGAAACGTGATGAAATGCAAGTATTATTATTATTTAATCACAGAGACTTATCACGTTTCAGTTTGTAGAAATCCTTTCCCATGATGAATTTCAGTTGAGATGTAAATTACATTTATTAATAAGATTGGTCATTAACCGTACTGTATTGCAATTTCTACAGGCTGTAATGCACTGTGCGTGTGTGTGTTTGTGCATCCGCACAAAGGGAATGGGAGAGCACTTGAATGGCACCTTGGTAGCATAGGTGAAATCTTGTAAACAATTGTGATCTAAAGAAGCATTAAGCCATGATTTCACTCAAGTTTGTTTTGGGGCATATTGAAAATGCAGAACATAATAATAATAATAATAATAATCCTTGCATTTGATATAGCGCTTTTCACGTCGGGAGGACATCCCAAAGCGCTTCACAGAACACACTGTAAAGTGAATTGACTGTATATTTGTGGGCGAACGCAGTAGCCAATTGCGCACAGCAATGTCCCACAAACAGTCGTGGATTGAAAATGACCAATTTATTATTGTTTTTGGTTTGGAGGGATTATTATTAGGCGTGTGGAGTAAGAAAATTTGCCCAAGGTTTCGCCCTGCCTGGAATTGAACCCAGGTCTCTCGCTTGCAAAGCGAGTGCTCTAACAGACCAACTGGTTATTTAGCTTTAAATTCCACTAGTAGAGGAAGACTAAATATTACAGTTGTAGAATCCGGTGATAGCAGCTGGTTCTATCATGCAAGTCCACATGAAAATCAGACAGCAGACCCGTCCTCCCTCCAATACTTTAATTGTTATAATTGTCACCACCATTGCTGTAGAGACCTATGAAGTATTTCAGATGCTTGTCTGATAAATAATAATCCATACATTTGATTGATGTTGTCCTGTGAAGTCCCAAAGTGCTTCACAGGGTTTTTAATGTGTATTTTAATAATAATCCTTGCATTTGATATAGCGCCTCATCACGATTCTGGACAACGCAAAGTGCTTCACAGAATATACTGTAAAGTGAATTGACTCTGTGTATTTCGTGGACGAAACACAGCAGCCAATTGTGCACAGCAGTGTCCCACAAACAGTCGTGGATTGAGTGGACAAACTATTTTTATTTTGAAGGAATTATTGCCCCCAGAAAAGCTATCACCAATCGACTAACAGCCAGGTTCCTACTTATTGCTAGGTAAACAGAGGCGAATGTGATGACACAACAACAACAACAACAAGATTTCATTTATAGAGCGCCTTTCAAGTCAGGCGCTGGACAGTTGGGTCAGGACCCGAGCAGGGGGAAATGGTGAGGGGAGGGAAGGGAGGGAGCGAGGAGGGGGTAGAGAGTCGAGAGGAGAGCTGAAGGCACGGTCAAAGAGAAAGGTCTTGAGACCGGCCTTGAAGGAGGACACAACTGAGTTATCAACTACAGTAGTACATATTGACATTCTTCAAAGGGTGGAGCCAGAATGGGAACTTCGTAACGGCAGACTAATATAATCATGGGATTCATGAATGACCCTGATTGTGTGACAGCTTGGAGTGAATGAAACATTACAAGTCATGGATACAACCAAATTAGATTCAGTTTGGGAATTGTAAAGTTATTTTGTTGGATATCATGTCCATAAAAAGAACCTAATGATTGCCATTTCTCCTCAAATGATCTATAATACCTCCCTAACCACTAGAGTGCCCTACCTTAATCCCTCTGCCCCTCTTTCTCTTTTTTATCCTTAAATCCTATCTGAAGACCTCCTGAAGTAGGTCATCAAGCCTCTCCCTATTTAGTTTTTCAGCCCCACCACTGTACATGCACTGAAATGCTATCCTGCTTGAAGGGGGGGTTCTGTAAAGCAAGTTATTGATGATCTTTGATTTAAAGTCTCATCTGAAGGAAAGCAAAACCAACAATGCAGCATTCCTCCAATACTGCACTGAGTGGCTCAGTCGGTAGAACTTTCACCTCTAAGTCAGGTTGTGGATTCAAGCCCTATGTCACAACTTGAACTCACACAATCTAAAATGACACTCAAATCCAATGCTGAGGCTATGCTGCATTGTCAAAGGTGCCGTCCTTCACATAAGACATTAAACCAAGGTCCCTTCTGCCTCTTCAGGTGGGCATTATAGATCCCATGGCACTACTCAAATCCAAAAGGGAGTTTCTCCAGGGGTCCTGGTCGACAATCCCTCAAATAAAATTGGTGATTAGTTTCATGGTTGTTTGTGGGACATTAATGTGCGTATTTGGGCTGGTGCATTCATCTACAAATGCCCAGCAATTGCACTTTATAGTATATTCTGTGAAGCACTTTGGGATGTTCTCCCAATGTAAAAGGCACCATACCAAATGCAATCATTATTATTATTGGTAGTAGTACTATTGACCTCTCTTCTGTCATGGTATTTCAGTAACTGTGGTCAGCTTATGGTCTAGAGCTGTTTACATTATATTAGCAGTGTCAATCTGGTTCAATGGGTCAAACTCTCACCTGTGGATCAGAAGGTTAAGGGTTCAAGCCCCACATTGGCACTTTAAGCTCAAAGCTCTCAGTACAGTTTTGGAAGAACAGTACATGATTGGAATGCTTTTCTTCTTTTGAAACTGTAAGCCAAAGTTACATCTGCCAGTTCAGGTAGACATTTAAAGATCTTATGGTATTATTCAAAAAGAGAAAGGAGCTTCGCCAGACCAGATAAAATTAGTCATTCACTTCATGGTTGTTTGTGGGAATTGCTATGCATAAATTGGCCGCTACATTTATCTGCAGATACAGCACTTTAACAACAATAGCAATGCTATATTTGTTTCTGACCAAATACAGTATCTATGTATTAGACATGGATAAGGGTACATAGAGATACATAGAGTGGTATGGCACAGTAATAGGCCATTCAGTCTATCTAGTCCTCGCCAGCGTTTATACTCCCCACTATTCCTTTTCTATACCCCTCTATTCCCATCTCCCTCATGTACCACATTGTAATCTAAGATTATTATTATGACTACACTTTATTATTGTAATTTATACAAGAAAGATGGGTCAGTTACTACTTTCTAATGGCTAACGATGGATCTGAGATTGATTGCAGTATGAAAGTAAGAAGCTGTGACTTCTGTAACATGCGGATGGTTAATGAAAATCTTTTCTCTTTCAGTGACCAGGAACCACCCTATACAATGATGGTACTACATGAACTGGCAGAAAAAGGTTAGTTTTTCTCTTACAAATATTAAACTAAAAAATCTTTAAAAATACATTTCTTCCTTCTTCAGAAATGTCTTTGCTGGCGAGCGGAGTCATGCTTCTGCTAGTGTGGTGCAGAGTTGTGTCCCTGCGCACAATGTGATGTGCTCTGGAGTATTCCTTCCCTCCAAACGTGGAAGTATCTGGTCTTTCCTCCCTGCATCTCTCTGGTAACGTGGACAAGATTGAGAATTTGACCTATTGAGAATTGTATCTGCAGACATGCACCTCTCCATCATGTGGCACAGCACAAGTATGTTAGTCGCTTAAAATTTAAATGTGAAGATCAATGAGTGCTTTTTGCATTGTATCTCACCCTTTGAGACAGGTGGCAGATCTTTGCTCTTTATCTCACTTTGATCATATGCCTGAGAACTTAGTGTGCGTATTTGGTTCAAACTTATACTTAATAACAAATGTTTAAAGTACCATTGCTCTGTACCACTACAAAACTAAAATAGCAAACTATACATTATAACGCTTAATTTTACAGGAATGCAGCTTTGTCTTATGGCAATTTATTTTAAAATTATCAGATGTTTATAACTCTATATAACTCTATATAAATATGTTGAAATTAAGAGAAATAAACATGAGGGAAAAGGGAATAGAAGGCTCATGAGAGGGAGTAAGGAGTGGGTGGAGACATGTGGAGAATAAACACTGGCGCAGACTGGTTAGGCCAAATGGTGTGATGTTAGAAATATTGCAAATTAGGAGTAACAATGTGTTCTGATAATCCAGGGAATTGAGTAAAGGTTTACTAAATTTGTGTATGTAACCAACCCCCGGGAGGTTGTAACTAACCACTGGGAAGGGGGATGGGGTGGGGGGTGGGGGGTGGTCGTAACTAACTAATTACACAAAGGTTAGTGCAGTTAGCCTCTCAGACAGGTCAGCAGAACAGTAACAACAACAACAACAAAATTACATTTATAGAGCGCCTTTCACGTCGGGAGGACGTCCCCAGGTGCTGGGAACAGGAGGTAACTATCAGAATTACTATCCTGCTACCTATTCCCAGGTAACAGGAATATTCTGGAGCGTCTGAGGCTGAAATCACCATGAATTGAAATAGAAATTGCATAAAAGACTCTGCAGTGCCCACCTGCTTGTTTAATAATCCCCATTGAAATACGCCCTCCGCCACAATGCGATTCCCAATGGGAATCCTTAATAATGGTTCTGAGTTGTTATTAACTGGAAGAGTGTCACACGGATCTCTATTTAGTCATAATCCAGTGATTTCCCACATGGCTGGGTGGTGTACCACCAGTTACCTGGAAGATTCTCTATTACAACTCAGAGTTGTTATTAAAGGGCCTGAAAGTCCAGGAACCGAGCACTGAAAGAGTTAATGTCAGTTTATAATTTTTATCTGTGCTGGTTCAGTGATACGCAAATATTTCGGAAGAGGAATACATCTTCTCTAATAGCCACTTGGCCAATCTCAGCCAATGTGAGGACTGTCTATTTAGTGAGATTAACAAGCTCCTGACACCTGGCAATGGCAAAAGTGGGAAGAATGTTGGAGCAGAGTCAACCTGACCAGTAACTAGTAAATTGTGGATTCTGTTGTATTCATAACAGAATCCACAATTTACTAGTTACTTTATTTTGCTGGTTCCCAGTCTCTCTCCATTAAAATTGTAATCTTGGACACCTTGTCCAGCTTTATACAAGTTCCCATTATTAGAGCTCAGTGTGGATAATCAGTGTGCAAATGCACGGCATTTCATTCTCATAAAATAGGACAGCAGGCCCGGAGGAATGAATGATTCCTCTTCCTATCTCCTTAACTTAGCTCTTGTCAAGGATGGAAGAAAAGGAGAAGAAATTAGCATCAATGTAATGAGGCATTTATTGGATATAAATCATTTCTGACACTTAGCAGTACCGTCCATTGCCATCGCTGCACTCGACCAAGGACATGGGCTTTATTCTTTTATTTATTTCTTTATTGATACTTATTGAAGTACAATAAATAGTCTACTTTATTGTAAATGGTATTGGTGGCTTGGATCTGAGACACTGCTTTTGCTTTTTCAGGCTGTGGTATCTCTGAGTGAATGCCTGATTGCACTAGTGACTGAACCCACTCATTGCCTGTTATTAGGAGATAAAGCTGTTTGAGAAAACAATGCTTCAAGTGTAATTAATCTAGATATGGAAAAGGATCTAATTTATTAATGAGAACAAAGGGAGTGAAGGAGCTTATTCTCATCTATAATGGGAAAGCACTATTTCTGGAAGCAAAGGACATGAATAGCATTACAAGGACAGGGTGACCAGAAAAGAATTTAGACTTAAGCAGCATTCAGTTTTTGTTCAGCACATGTAGATGAAAAGTATCATTTGCCAAATAGTGCAATGGGCATCTTTGGGGAATCCACAGAACTCGCTGAAACGTGCTTCAAAATGCAATTGTGGCAGTAAATCAAAACAGTTTTATTCTCCTAAGTATTGCTGCCCATTGTTTGCGATCTGCTTTCAGGTATCTGTTTGTCAATCAGTTAATGGTTGGCATTTTGTACACAATGAAATATAAAATAATGCTATTTATTTAATATTTATGCCATGTTATTTCTTGCTACGTTTTATTTCAATGATTTTCTGAAATGCGAACTGCTTCATTCTGGGGGATATTTGCAGTATGTGATGTGATAATTATCACATAGAAAAAGGAGGCGATGTTAATGCACCAGTGCCATTTTATTATGTGGTAGATTCTTTAACCCTTTTTCTCTACTCTTTGCCCAATGCCTCTCAATACCCTTACTTCACAAATACCTACCTAACTCATTTATGAAAAATCAACTTACTGTTATGTAAAAGATCATGCTTTAAAAACGTTTTTAAAATATCAATCCAGTGGAGATTCATGGGCCGTCCTTTGCACTGCCCAAGATTTTTTAAAATGCCAATAGATGAGTAAGACCAGTGTGAGTTGCACCCTGCTTGTCTGTTACTGTAACAAATGTGATTGCACTGTTTCAGAAACCATCATCTCCAGTTGACACTGCGTGTTTGACACTGGTTTGCTACCAAATGTGTAGTATAAATCCAGCTGCTTTATAGCTTTGGGCTGCTTTATAGCTTTCTTGTTTCCATGCAGATTAAGTGCCATAATGCAACCTGAAGTCTTTTCAACTTACTAAATGCTCAGCATTTTTCAACATCCGTTTGCTGCAACAAAGTTTCTGCACTTTATTTAAAAACTGCTTCAGGGCAAAACATTGTTTTTAGTAAATTATTTGATCTGTATCTCAGTTTAAAAAACTGACATTTTAATGATGATCTTTATCTGATCTGATTAGGCTCAGATTAGAGTTTAGCATTAGAAAATTATTGAATCAAATGGTAACAATGCAGAATTCTAATAAGAGAAAGTTTCAGAGTTATACAATGTCTGGATGGCTGCATTAAACCTAATGAAGAAACGTGCAGCAAAAAGAGCAAAAAGAATGTAAGGTAATTATTATTGCTGTATTTGATATAATTCTTTATCATGGCATCGAGACATCTCAAAGCGCTTCATGGCATTTACTGTAAAGTCTTGTGTATTTTCTAGGTGAATGTGGCAGAAAATTGGTGCACAGCAATATCTCACAATCAACCATAAAGTGAATGACCAAGTTTAATTAAGAATAATTCACAGTATCATTTATGTGCAATGTTATTATCGGGTCAAAACTAGCATTCCCAAATACATTCTGTTCTTTAATTACATAGAATGGTGCAGTATCAGAGCATTAGAGCATTGAAACAGATTCAATCAGTCTATGCTGGTGTTTACACTTCACATAAAACTCCATCCTCCCTAATTCCATCTCCCGTATCCTCTATTCCTTTCTCCCTCATTCAAATGCGTTTTGAAATCTGAATAATGGTAACAACACCATCTTTCTGCTTAAAAATAGCCTCTCCAAATTGATTCAATGGATAACTCGCTTTGGGTTTGGCCAGTGTTTGTGGATAAACTCTTTCCGTACTCGCAAACGGCAACTAAAGCCTCACCAAAATCTGTATAGCTTGTTTGGTTATCAAGGGGTGGAATGTGTTTGGGAATGCTGACTAAACATTATGTTGTATATCAGGTGGAAATTGAATGCACAAATGTTATTATTTTGACCGTTAGCTATACATATATGACCCATATCAGTAGCCGTGGTAACAGCAGCTCCAGGCTGAGCCAGATTCCTCAGTAAACATAACAGTAAAATGTATTTTTTTATTCCAGATAGCGGCTGGCTGGAAGTGGTCCTTTCATTGATTAACGTCATCCCTTTGGAAGACCCCCTGGGCCCTGCCGTAATCACCTTATTACTGGATGAATGCCCACTACCTACCAAAGTGAGTGATAGATTTAACTTCTGTGTTATATTTCCATGACTTCATTAACTTATAAAGTAGAAATCCAGCAGGCACTTTTTGTCTGTCTGGCTGTTACTCAGCACACCACCTGTGGCTCAGCATTGATTTGTAAGCTTATGGTTACGCAAATAATTACAGTTTCTTGGAAAAGACTCAATGAGAACACTTTGCTCTGGCGTAGGAAGCAAGCTGTACATCCGGAATGTAGACTGAAGGCTTTGTATAAAATTGGCAACGGCATTGTGTGTAATTTGACAAGACGTGGATCACCTTATTTATGTTATTCCTCTCAGGACCAATAGTGACATTTACTCTTAGAGAACAAAATCAGCCTGGTGATCAGTTTAAATGTTAAGTTATGGAGTTGAGGTAAGTTTATTTCCCTGCCTGGGAATTAAACTCAGGTCCTCTCTCTTGCGATGTGAACGTTCTAACCACGATGCTACGGGACTTCTATTATAGAAAGGGCATCATAGCCGTGGAGAGGGTGCAGTAGTGATTCACTCAGATGATACCAGGGATGAGAGGTTATAGTCATGTGGAATGATTTGAAAAGATTGTTTTTACAGGAGCAGAGAAGTATAAAGGAGGTTTTCAGAATTCTGAATGGTTTTGATTAGGTAATCTTTTACACTGATTGGTGATCTTCTACGCTCTGAGGCACTATCGATTCGCCCACAAAATACATTCTATTTTATAGTATATCCTGTGAAGTGCCTTTTTTGACATCCTGATGATGTGGTAAGGTGCTGTATCAAATGCAAACATTGTGGTTATTATTATCATCCTGCATGAAGGGTTCTATATAAATGCAAGTTATTGTTGTTGCCACCTGGATGAGGCAATTTCAGAATCACCATGATTCACACCCACACAGTATTAACACAGCAGGTCACACCTCACTAGATTCATTCATCATCTTTAAGATGAATCAAGGACTTTTTGGGGGCATTTTTAATGCAATTAAATAGCTAGTTATGTGATTGGCTCTAATTACCACCAAGACCGACACGTGCGATACAGCAAAATCAACTAAACACTGTGTGAATGAGAAAGGATAAATCTAGCTTCACAATCCACGTCATTACACCTCGGGCAATGCAGTGGCTTCATTCCGAGTGGTGTAAACACAGCATTACATACAGGCACATGAACATATGGTTCTTACATGTTAGTTCAGAATGTATTCAAATAATCTAACATAAGTGATCAGTTACCATCTTAATTCTGTGGATATCAGGTCCTTCACATCTGTTGTTAACAGAAACAATGATTATTTCACCAGCCTGGCCTTGATCACTGACAGAGGGGATGGTTGTGAAACGGATGTGAGAGGAGCTTGACACTAATCAAATTCACAGGAGTAGAAAACAACCAGCAGTGCTGTACAACAATGGTTATCTGCACCAAATTATCTAAATGCCAATTTTCCGCCCATCTGTTTATCAGCGTCGAGCCAGGATGTGGAAGTAACTGTGGAAGTTTGTGATACAATAGGAAGAAGTTGAATTTATATAGCAGGAGCACTGCACAGTGGTGAGATTGGACACAGAGGAAAAGAGATGGGGGAGATGACCATAGGCACAGTTGAAGAGAGATTTAAAGATAGGAGCGTCGTGAAGGTGAGGCAGTAAGTTCCAGAGGTTAGTGGTGTAGTGGCTGAAGGTAGGTGGTGGGGGGTTGGGGAGAGGGGAACTCTAACATGCAGAAGGTCTGTGCCAGTTGAGCGAAAGGGCCAGGGGCAGAGGAGTAGGGTCTAGCAGGTCAGGGAGGTAGGGAGGTGCGAGGATGACATGAATGGATTTATAAGTGAGGGAGAAGATGTTGAAATTGATCCTTTTGGAGATAGGGAGCCAGTGGAGTCTGATGAGGCTTGGGGTGGAGTTTGGTACGGGCAAGGAACAGAAAAGACCAGAAACAAATCTGGTTTTGTGAATGTGCAAAGTTGAGCGAATTGCATTCTTAAATCCTAAGTAATCTTGCATATTTCACAGAATTTGATTTTATTTTTTATGCGCAAAGATTACTAGAATTATATAGACTGTTATGTTTTTATTCCATATGAATTTCCACCCTTCCTAATCCCTTCTCTTTATACCCCTCTGTTTCCTTCTCAGGAATAATCTGAGAGCATTCGATTATATTTTAGCCCTATTTTTACAATTTCATTTGTCAATAGTGTGATACCACATTACAGCATACATAGATTAGTCTTCATATTTACAGTACTCTCATACAGTATAGAGAAAGGGACAGGCGTCGAGAGAAAGTTAGAGAGATTTGGAAAAGCAGAGAGGAAAAAAGGCAGAAAGGTAAAGTGAGAGAGAAAGGCAACGATTGAGAGAAGGTCTAGCACAGTCTGATATTACAGCAATCACATAACTTAGGATGAAACAATGTTTTAATTAGTGTTGATTTGTGTTTTGGTCCAATTATCTGCTCTATTTGCTTATTCACAACAGGAACGTCCCAATTAGTGTGGATAATAATTGATTATACACTATTTTGATAAATGAGATTGTAAAAATAGGCCTAAAATATAGATAAAATGCTGTCAGATTATTCGTGAGCCATAAATTGTACTCCGAAAGGAGCTCCAAGCTTACAAAATGTTTCTGGTCTCATTCTTCAGTTACGCATAAACCTGTCAAATAACATGCAGTCTAGGAGGACTGAACTGCATCTTCCACAGGCACGCACCAAATGTCATAGTCTGTGGGAGGATTTTCCAGTAAACGCTGACTTTCGTAGCCCACAGACCAGAGATAGCTAATGTGGCTTCTGATTTCGTTTGGGTCCATGTATGGAGTCCTGTAGTGTATTGGTTAGAGTACTCGCCTCCCGAGCAAAAGGACCAGGTTCGATTCCCGGTCAGGGTGAAACCTTAGGCAAGTTTCCTTACTCCACACGCTTCTGTTTACCTAGCAGTAAATAGGAACGCGGTTGTTAGTCAATTGGCGGATCACTTTCCAGGTTAAAAATCCCTTCTAAATATATGTATATATTTGGTCACTCAATTCACTGTTTGTAGAACACTGCTGCGCACAATTGGCTGCTGCTTTTCGCCCACAAAATACACAGTCAATTCACTTTACAGTACATTATGTGAAGTGCTTTGAAATGTCACAATGATGTGATAAGGCACAATATCAAATGCAAGGATTATTATTAGTAGTAGTATATAATTCTCTCATCTAGGTTTATTGCTGAAGCCTTCAGCTGAGCCTTGCTGTGTTAAATCTATAAAGCTACCACAAAAATTGTCTCTGTTGTGTGCTCTATTGCTCATAAATGCCATTGCAAAAGATGTTTTCAGTTTCTTAATGTACACTTCATGCAGAACAATATTAAGAAATAGATGTTCTCTTTGCTTCCCCCGGATTTTGGCTCTATGACCTATAAAGGTTCCAGAACAATAAACGCTTTGTAATTACAAAACTTAGCAGAGCCAAACTTTCATAAACTCCACAATGAAAACATGAATATCTTCCAAGAAATAGTTCTTGAAGTCAGATTGGATAATACATGTTTCTTGTTCTTTGTTTGCCTGCCTCCGTCTGTACCTTACAACAAAAGTAGTCGGAAACCCTTGTCCATGCCTTCGTCACTTCCTGGCTGGACTATTCCAATACCCTCCTGCCTCACTGGTCTCCCCAGCGCCAGAATGCACAAAATACAACTAATTTAGAACTCCACCACCCAGATTCTCACCTGCGCAAAACTCTGTATCACCATCAAAACAATCCTTGCCAAGCTCCACTGGCACCCAGTTACTGAATGGATCGATTTCAAGATCCTCTCACTCGTTTTCACATCCCTTCATTCCCTCGCGCCTCCCTACCTATCGGATTTGCATATCCCCCACTCCACCCACTGACTCCGCTTGGCTGGCTCCGGCCTCCTGTTTGTCCCTCGTCCCCTCCACTCCACTATCAGTGGCCGTGTCTTCAGTCACTGCGCCCCGAAACTCGGGAACTCTCTCCCTCATTCCCTCTACCTTGTCCCCTCCTTCCCCACTTTCAAATCCACCTGAAGATCTTCCTTTTAGATCACGTTTATGGTCACCTCCCCACTCCCTCTCCACCTGGCTCGGGGTCAGACTCCACCAATGTTAAGTGCTCCGGGGTGCTATATAAATGCAAGTTGTTGTTGTTGTGGCTTTCATATGTTCTTATCCTGGAAAATGATCATTTAGTTTTAATGTTTGCTTTGGTTTTACATTATAAATCTGAGATAGGAGATTGTGGGGACAGACTCTTGTCCAAGATGAACACCTACCTCTCTATCCTGACCCATTGTATGGTAGTTTGCAGCAAATGCCGAGGTTAAGAGATCTCTCATAGAGAGCCAATTATCCCCACTTAACTCCATTTGGATAAACAAGCAATGTGGATAATTGGACGTCGTGCAAAATAAAAACTGGCTGCAATGCTAATTCGCTTTCTTTGACTCTAAACCAACCAATATCCTTCTATATAAACATGCTACCAGCAAAAATAATCCAGTTGTGTACATGCATTCTCCTTCCTGACTCCCCAGTGTTCACTCATAATTCAGCATAAAATTCCTTAACCTCTTGTCAATGACCAAAACGTAAATGGTCTTCAGTAACAACAACAGCAACCTGCATTTATATAGTGCCCTTCAGGTAAGATTACGTTCTCGGAGCCCTTCACAAAGAATGAATTGGGCACCGAGCAAGGGAGGCGGGAGAGGTGGAGGGGGAGCCAAATATCGATGCAGTCAAAGAGGTAGGTTTCTAGGCAGAATGTAAAAGCAGATAGAGAGGGTGAGGTGAAAGGTTGAGGGAGTTCCAAAGGTTATTGTATAGTGGCTCAGTGTGGAAGGGACACGCAGCCGGCCCAGGTCAGCCAAGTGGAGAGGATGAGCAGAGATGTGGGGTAGGAGAACTCACAGAGATAGGGAAGTGCTCGGGATTTACAGGTGAGGGTGAGGACCTTTCATCCATAGGGTGAGAGGGAGCCAGTGGAGCTTGGCAAGGACTGGGGTGCTGCAGAGTTTAGTGTGGTTGAGGCTGCCGGCGGCGGACATTCGGATTAGCTGAAATTTATGGATGATGGAACTAGGGAGGCCGGCGAGGAGTGTGTTTGACACACTGTAGAGCTGATCCTGAAGGCACTGTTTCTGTCACTTTGCATTGCAGTCCGCTCTACAGAAGTTGATGAATACTCTGGGCCTGAATGGTTTAGTAGCCAGGGAGGATCCAGCCAATCCAGCACGCCATCGGAACACCGTCGCTGTACTGGGCTGCCTTGCTGAGAAGCTGTCAGGTAAAGCAAACCGTTATTATTTGGATAGCAGCCACATATTGCTCCATCATTTCTCAAAAGCATCTTCAGTCACACTGGTAATCTATTTATCCTGAGACCACCTCTTAACTCAGCTGTTGATCTTCAGACCCAAAATAAACCAAGATATCCTAGATAATTGTACATTTCAAACTATAATTTGTAGGCGAAAAGTGTAACATATATGGGATCATGTTTCAGTGAACAAAAAAAATAAATGTCCAATCTTGTACTTCTCAAACTATATCATTGGGAAAAGTCAGGGCAACACATTCATCGGGGTCAATATCAAATAGGCTGGAAAACTCACCCTAAAACTAGCAAGAATTAAACCAGTCATTTATCACCTAGTACCATAGAATCTTCTTTTTTTTTAAAAAATATAAACAAGTTATAAAATTTTAGAGAGACGGCCTTTTCACAAAATGTGCATTATTCACTCTTGTGACTGATGTGCTGAAATTATTGACACCTTTCCTCTTTCATTATTCCCATTAATTCCAGCACTGAAACTAGGGTTACATTCTCACTTTTACACCTGCCTTCCTATCTGCAGGAATTCGTATGATGACCTTTTTAATGACTTTGTATCTCTAGTGGTTTGACATTGTGAGACATAACCCTGGGAATTTCCTAGTCCTTGGGAAACATTTGATGGACGATGAGCATTTTATCTTCTGCGTATGGTGACAGGAATGTGGTTGGATTTGTTTTGCAGAGTTTTTGAAATGAACAACAGACCCACAGACATCTGCAAACAGCAAACCAGCCTAAGGTTACTGTAAAAATTCATGAATCTTTCATGTGTTTTGCTTGCTCCAGGTCCCCCGAGTGTAAGTTTGTTGACACCAGAGACCCTGGACTATCTGCTGGAGAACCTGGTCAGTATTAAGTGTACAGTGTGGCGACACCCATACTGAGTTCATCAGTCCATACAGATTAATATTACTACAACAACTTGCCTTTATATATAGCGTCTTTCTTGTTGGGTAGCATCTCGGAGCACTTAAATATAGCGGAGCTTGACACCGAGCCAGGGAGAGAGGAGAGGTGACCATAGGCACAGTCAAAGAGGACGGTCTTCAGGTGTGATCTGAGTTATTAATAAATGAATACATACGATTGGGCATGTGAGCTATAAGAAGAAACTGGAGAAGCTAGGAATTGTGTGCATTGCAAAAAAGATGACTGAGAGATTATCTTTTTGAAGTTCTCCAATCCTAAAAGTATAGGCAAGCTCGACTCCATTAATTCATTCAGTATAGCGTAGAGCTCCACAACAACGGCTTATTGACTTGGACTCAGATGGGGAAAAGGAACGAGAGATAAAAGTCGACCATTTTAGTGCGAAGAGCTGGCTAGCACGCAGGAGGAAAATATGCTGGTAGAACGCATGTGTAGTGAATGGGGTTCATGCTATTGTGAAGCACATTATACAAGGGCTGCATAAGTGCATTGTGCAGAACTCGAGTTTGGTGAGTTTCCGGTCCCAGCTATGTCAGTGTCAAGTGGGAGCCATTCACCTGCTCACAGGAAGGATGGGAAGAGTGAGTTAGTTTCTTTGATATGGTGTGTCAACCTGGCTCAGTTGATAGCACTCTCACCTCTGAGTCAAACAGTTGAGGGTTCAAGCCCACGTCGAGACTTGTAACTCATATTGTCTAAGCTGACACTCCAATACACTGCTTGGAGTATACAGAATTATTGGAGGTGCGATCCTTCAGATGAGATGTCAAACTGATGCCCTGTTTACCTATTCAGGTGGACATTAAAAATCCCATGGCACTATTCAAAAAGAGAAGGGAGTTTAGCCCAGTGTCCGAGCCTACAATCCCACCAAATAAGACAAATTGGTCATTCGCTCCATAGCTGTTGTGGGACATTGCTGTGTGTAAAGTTGGCTGCTGCATTTGCTCACAAAAACACACAGTCACTGCACTTTACACGGTATTCTGTGAGACACTTTGGAATATTCTCCTGGTGTGAAAGGCGCTATATCAAATGTAACCATTTTTATTATTAGAGAACATGTCACAACCACGCTACAGTGGTCCAAATGCAAATTCATCTGCATTTAAATATGTTTGAGCCAAAAGTTACCACATTTGCATTTATATCTAAATGTCTTCATGAAACATTTGAAGTTGACCAAATGTATTTATAATATTTTCAAATGCTTCAGTACTGAAGCAATCAATACCTGTTCCCTTGGGTGACATATGGCATTTCATCACAACACAGACACACTCATAAATACATCACAATGCTTTGGTAATGAAGGCGTTGTGATCACAAGCATGATGCTTCCATGCATAACTGGGCTGCGGAAATCATTAAACTGGCATTCTACATACATTTGTAAATACATTGGCATTTGGAGGCAACACATTTGAATTTGTATTTAAATGCAGTTAAAGGGTGAAACATTTGTTTTTTTTTCATTTTTAAGAATACAGAACCTTTGCATTTGCATTCAAATGTGCTCGTCCACATGTGAACCCAAGTTTGGGCCAAAGCCTTTGATATAACATGCCACAAACTTTGATTTAAAACGCTGCAACCTTTGATATAACATGTTCTATTATGGCTTCCTTGACAAATGCAAAACCCACAGAAAGCACCAGTTTATAATGAATGTTTATGGTCTGTTTTTGAAAAGAAAGAATTCTCTTTCAAATAATCTTCTACCAATTGAAAATCTTAAGACAGAAGGTCAAGATTGCATATTGTTGTGCCTCAAATCAATACTGTCAAGATTTGTTGCACATTCCGGCTTGTACTTGCACATATGGGTGTCTGTTTGTACCTATATATGATTGCAATTGACTCTGTGTCTGTGTCTCTCTCACACTATCCCTGCATGTGATTGTATTTGATGTGGTTGTGTGTTCCCTATTAACCTCTGTTTAATATGGGAACCAGCAGGGAGCGAGTTGGCTGGCTACATCCATGTGCAGTCAAATTTGCAATAGCACAAGCTGGAATTTAATTGATAAGTATAACAAGCTCCACTGTACTTTGTTGTGCTTTGATCTTTCCAACTCTGGTATGGTAAATGAGTTACAATTATAATAATACTCCTTGCATTTAATGTAGTGCCTTATGTCAGGAGAAATGTCAATACAGTTTACGTAAGTCTCAAAACGCTTCACAGGATTTACTGCAAAGTGTCACGACTTGTATTTGTAGACAGCCAATTTGCGCACAGCAATGTCGCAAGCCAACCATGAAGTGAGTGACCAATATTAGTTGGGGGATTTTTGGCCTGGATACTGAGAGAAACTCCCTTGTCTTTTGGAATAGTAAATGGCTTCTTTAACATCCACTTGAACAAGCCTTGGTTTAACATCTTATCCAAAGGTTGTTATATAGTGTGATAGTTATCGCACAGTGGTGCATTCCAATCATGGCAATGTATCAAATAATGATGGCTGTGATTTGGTTGTGCTCAAAGCCAATAACTCAGCAAATACTGAAATGCTGAGTTTCTTGCGACACCGGGATCAATGTTATCAGCTCAACAATTGCTGTAAATGGCTTTGGGTGCAACTACTTCCACCAAGTGCCCTGATAGTGGTCATTGAATTGGACAGCTCTCAGTTTAATACTTATCACACAACATCCTGTATTCTTCTATTCCTGCATGCTTGTGCGTGTTTGCATTTGATGGTGTTTTCGCTTTCTGATAATACATGTGTCAATATAGATTTCTGTTTGGGTACCTTTGATTTGGTTGTAAAGTGTGTGTGTCTGTGTGTGTGTGTATAATCCAAACTCTGAGTGAGCTTTCTGTGTTTTCAAATACACATTTGGTAAATTGGAGAAAACCTAAATGTTCTAATTTCAAACAACCTTTCAAACTTATCCATAATTATAACTGGGATGCCCTTTAAAAGGAATCAGTCAGTGCAATTCAAAAGAGAACAACATATTTGTGGTTTGAATCATATGATAGTCTTCTGAATGATATTCTGTTCCTGCCTTTTGCCCTAGATTTACTCATTTGTTGTGGCTTGCTTTTTCAGAGTCTCCAGTCACATCCAGCCACCATGCTGTTTTCACTTATTGCACTGGAAAAGTTTGGCCAAACAAGTAAGTCAAAGGATTTAAAAAAAACGCAAAGTACTGCAGATACTGGAAATCTAGTATAAACACAGAAGTTGCTGGGAACTTCTGGCAGCAGGACAGGCAGCATCCATGGAGAGAGGAAAATGAGTTAACGTTTCAGATCAATGACCCTTTGTCAATTCTGATGAAAGATCATTGACCTGAAATGTTAACCTATTTTCCTCTCTCCATGGATGCTGCCTGACCTGCTGCGTGTTTGTCAAAGGAATATGTCTGTTTGTCAAAACTGACAGGATTACCACAACTTTGTAATTCCTTTTTTGAAAAAATACAGGATCTTTGAATAGATCATCTCCTGACATGAAAGGCGCTTTACAAATGTAATTTTGTTGTTTTTCACACAAAGGATAGTGGAAATCTGGAAATCAGGAAATCTGGAAATCAGGAGTCCTGTAGCTCAGTGGTTAGAGCACTCGCTTTGCAAGTGAGAGACCTGGGTTCAATTCCAGGCAGGGCGAAACCTTGGGCAAGTTTCCTTACTCCACATGCCTAATAATAATCCCTCCAAAAACCAAAAACAATAATAAATTGGTCATTTTCAGTCTACGACTGTTTGTGGGACATTGCTGTGCGCAATTGGCTGCCGCGTTCGCCCACAAATATACAGTCAATTCATTTTACAGTGTGTCCTGTGAAGCGCTTTGGGACGTCCTCCCAACATGAAAAGCGCTATATCAAATGCAAGGATTATTATTATTATTCTTATAAATCTGGAACTCTCTCTCCCAAAAGGCTGTGGATGTTGGATCCATTCAAATTTTCAAGACTGAGGTGGATAGGTATTTGTTAGGTCAGGGTATCAAGGGATATGGGGCAAGGGTGGGTAATTGGAGTTGAGGTACAGATCAGCCATGAATTTATAGAATGGTGGAACAGGCTCGTAGAGCTGAATAGCCTACTCCTGTTTTTATGTTATAGCGATCCATTTGTTTTTTAATCTTTAATGATATGAGGGACTTCAGACCAGATCCTAAAAGAGATATGGGAACCTAAAGACTAACTGCTTCACTTTGGAGGCAAAGTGAATTCTCATCTAGCAGTAGAGCACAGAAGCCTGATTTATACTTCCTATTCCACACTATATTGAAGCCATTAAAAAAGCAACACCTGATTTCAGAGTCCTAACCAGTGGAAAGTTATCAAACTCACAAATTAGTTGTCCCATTTGTCTACAAAATACACAGTTGCTATCCTTTACAGGAAATCATGTGAAGCGCTTCAGACCTCCTCTCAATATAAAAGGTGCCAAATGCAAGGATTATTATTCTTTAGAAGCATCTTAATCCTGTTTGTGGGACACTGCTGTGTGCAATTGGCTGCCGCGTTTGCCCACAAATATATTCACTTTACTGTCTATTCTGTGAAGCGCTTTGAGACGTCGAGAAGACGTGAAAAGCGCTATATCAAATGCAAGGATTATTATTATTATAATCCATTTCCTAGTGGGCATTTGCCCATAGCACAAACACAGCTAGTAATTCAGTATTTAGTCAGAAATCTCACTGAGAAAGGCACCAGCAGTGGTTGCTTTAGAAACAGAAAATATCACATTTAATAGCCAATTCAGAACACCAGACACCCTTTTTGTAATTCAGATTTTAAGTGTTGGTGTTTTTGTCAGAATGCCATCATTGCTTTCAGGCGAGAACAAGAAAATGATCTGCCAGTCAAGAATCTGTGACCAGCTGAAGCTGTTGGAAACGTGGGCCAATCACAAGGATTACCTAAAGAGACAAGTGGGATTCTGTGCCCAGTGGTGTCTTGATAATCTCTGTAAGTGATTCACTCAGACTCATCTGCAGCAGTCATTTATCCTTAAGCTAAATCGCCATGCCTCAGTATGTATGTTCCTGACATCTTCAGGGTTTCTGGTGGCAGCACCAATCCCTGGATCAGGGTAAGGTGGGAGAGATGGTGCGAGGGACAGCTGGGTCATTCAGTGTAAATACTGCAGAAATTATATTTATTGGGGTTTGAATAACCAATGAAAAGTTATCCTTGATAGTTCATTGATAGTTAATTACAGAACTGAACGCACCCTTGTGTTTGAACTTAGACCCAGGGCTATTAATCCAACTTGTATTTTAGACCCAATTGTTTTGATCTCAGCAGAGGAAGACTTAGAATCAATGTGTGGAATATTCCCTGTGATGGTATTGCTTACACAAGACATAGAAACAATGCTGCACCTCCATTTCTCTCAATGAAGTTGGGTACTGCTGGCTCACATACAAACTGATCTGGAGCCAGCTCACTGATTTGCAAAGTTCTGCAATTTTAGCTGGTCAGACTCCAGCAGTATCCCAACTCACACTCTAGGGCCCCCAAACCTTGGCTCTTACTAACCTGTGCCTAATACTCTCCAGATTTAGACAAGCAGCGACCACCCTCCAAGAAAGTGCGCATTCTGTTCCAGACACAGGGAAATTTTGATTTGTAGGTGTCATAATTAGAACTCCTGTCTGGTTTGGATACTCTTAAGCATTGCGATGGGGGTTCCACTTGTGTTAGGCACATGGCTGTCCAAACGAAAAGCACAGACAGCTCAGGCAAGCATAGAGAAATAAAGCTTCAATTAGCAGTTAAAATGAAAATCGCCTCAACATTTGACTTTAATGGAAAACTTTCCTTGGCATACGATGTGGTTTAATTTTTTACACACGCTTAAATACCTCTTTGTTTAATTATTTTTTCCCTTCTATTGTATCTCTGAGATCTGTGTTAATCTGCTCATATTCATACTTTTCAAAACTTCATCCCTATGAATTATTCTTTGCAGTTGTGAAAGAAGGGCGAATATTTACATATGAGAGGGTGGATCTCACCAGCATTAATGCCATGTTGAATAGCAAAGACGTCAGTGAATACCTCAAGATTTCAGCTGCTGGCCTTGAGGTTAGTACTGTATGTGCAGTACTTGTAATTTGAAATGGGCTTGGTTTGTTTTAAAGGGAAAGCAACAGAAAGTCAAGTTGTTTCTTTCAATAGAACAATGCATACCCATTCATGTTAAAGCCTGCCCATTTGGCTCAGTAGATAGCACTCTTGCCTCTATAATAATAATAATAATAATAATCCTTGCATTTGATATAGCGCTTTTCACGTCGGGAGGACGTCCCAAAGCGCTTCACAGAACACACTGTAAAGTGAATTGACTGTATATTTGTGGGCGAACGCGGCAGCCAATTGCGCACAGCAATGTCCCAAACAGTCGTAGATTGAAGATGACCAATTTATTATTGTTTTTGGTTTTGGAGGAATTATTATTAGGCTCTTTGTGAAGTAAGGAAACTTGCCCAAGGTTTCGCCCTGCCTGGAATTGAACTCAGGTCTCTCGCTTGCAAAGCGAATGCTCTAACCACTGAGCTACAGGACTCCACATCTGCATCTACGTCAGATGGTTCTGCCTCCACATCAGGACTTTGGATTCGCGGTCCAGACTAACAGTCCAGTGCAGAACTGGGTGAGCACTGCATTGTTGGAGGTGCCATCCTTCGGATGAGCCATTAACTTGAAGTCTAGCCCATCTATTCATGTCCCTGCCTCAGCTCTTCATTCCCTGATTCAACTCCTCGATGAAACAACAAGGTTATTTAACCATTGAGATTTACCATCTTGGAAACCTTTTTGTTTCAATTTGCTTCTTAAAAACTTTTGGGATTTTGATTTTTACAGTTTTTTTATTGGTGTACATCCACTCCATCTGAAATATTCCACAATGTGTCCCTGTAACCTTGCCCTCCTTGTCCTGTAGCTCAGTGGTTAGAGCACACACCTCACAAGTGAGAGACCTGGGTTCGATTCCCGGCAGGGCAAAACCTTTGCCAAGTTTCCTTACTCCACACGCCTGATGATAATCCCTCAAGAAACCAAAAACCAAACAATAATAAAATTGGTCACTTCAATCCACGGCTGTTTGTGGGACACTGCTGTGCGCAATTGGCTGCCAGGTTTTGCCCACAAGTATACAGTCAGTTCACTTTACAGTATATTCTGTTAGAAGACGTGAAAAGCTCTATATCAAATGCAAGGATTATTATATTTATTATTTTTCCGCAGGCACGTTGTGACGCCTCGTCATTTGAGAGTGTTCGTTGCACATACTGCGTCTATTCTGGGGTCTGGTACTACGAGGTCACAGTCATCACCTCTGGGGTCATGCAGATCGGATGGGCTACAAAAGACAGCAAATTTCTTACCCACGTGAGTGAATATTAGGATGTTTATTTATTGGGCATCATGAGCGCCCCCTAGATCAACCAACTAACTGTTTGTCTTTACCTTAGAGTTGAATTCTTTCATTCAAGAGTATTGTAATCATAGAATGTTACACGAGAGGAGCAGGCCATGAGCATCATCAATGGTGTATTTCATCACATGAGCCATCTGATCTAAACTGACTATCCTGCTCACTCCCCATAACCTTGGGAAGGATGTAAGACCGTCTTATCCTAAAATCTAAAATCAGGCACAACTGATTATTTTGCCCACAAATATACAGTCAATTCACCTTACAGTATATTCTGTGAAGCACTTTGAGACGTCTCGAAGTCGTGAAAAGCGCTACATCAAATGCAAGATTATTATTATAACTGTGGAAAATTCATAAATTCAATGTTTATTTGGAAAGACAGTTTCCCGCAGTTGTCAACAAGAACTGACTTCCAAGTTCAGATTGAATTTAACGCTCCATCCGAGATTTCTTCCAATTCACCCCTTCTTTCCTCATTTTCAAAGCCTGCCTTACCTCTTTTACCATGCTTTTGATCACCCCCCACCCCCAACTCAGCTGCTCAGCTAGTTGTGCAAAGCGCTTTGAGACGTCCTCATATAAAAGACACTGTGTAGATGTAAATTATGTTGTAGTGTCACAATTTTCCACTACCTTAAATTTTAATGTAAAATGGGCTTTTTGGCTGACTGTGGAACTTTGTGCCTAACATTCCTTGTTTGTAAGCCTCTATCTAATTCCCTTTGCAAATAATTGATAGACTCGGCTTCAACTGCAGTTTGTGGCCGTAAATTCCACATTCCAACCACCCTCTGTGTAAACCACCTCATTGTTCAGAAGCCTCGTGTCTGTGCTGCATGTTGTGCTGTGACTTTGATTTATGATTATTAAATAGTGTTTTTGTTTGAATGATTAGATACTGTAAGATCTTAATTTTAACAGATTCAAAGATTTCCTCTCATGAAGTGGTGTTAGATACAGATTACATACATAACAACAACAACAAGATTAAATTTGTATAGCGCCTTTCACGTCGGGAGGACGTCCCAAAGACAACAACAACACTTTTAATTTATATAGCGCACTTCACGCAGGATAGCGTCCTGGAGCTTAGAAACATAGAGAAGAAGGAGCAAAAAACAAAGGCTGAGATACCCATCATGTTTACTCCCAGGAGAAAATCTCCATTCCTCTCACCATACGGGTAATGGTGCTTCCAAAATCCCGGGATTGCAACCTCTACACTTGAAACCTCACTGTTAGAGGGGAAAGGTGTAATAGCTGGGGCCAATTCTCACCCGCTTTCTTCGCCAGTATAAGGGTCAAAGGGTAGCAATACATTCTGGAACCTTGAATGATTTTTCTTCCTTAGACTAGGAACAGAGACTAATTCTAATACACCCAGAATGGAGTGACTGATTCAGTGTCTATCAGAGGAACAGTGGGTTTAAGATTCTTTAACTTTTTGCAATCCTCCACACTGCTGAATAAAGCCCTGCTGATTTTATAATGTAGGAAGGATATGGCATTGGAGATGATGAGTACTCTTGTGCCTACGATGGCTGTCGACAGTTGATATGGTACAACGCCAAAAGCAAGATCCATTTTCACTCCTGCTGGAAGGAGGGTGAGTTTGGAATGATCTCTGCATGCTGATGAAAGTTGTAGTTGACACCCCTTTAGTGTAATAGTATTTGCCAATAAATGCTTTCCAAACTGTGGCACTGATCTAATGTGAATCAGTGTTGCCAGTGTAGGGGTGGTGCAGGTGGTGGGATCATACCTTGAGTTAATCATTTTGCTTACCCGATCATTAAAATTCAATTCAAATCTCAATAAGGACATTTATGAATGCCTCCCTTGCATAAGGCACAGGAGTAAGTGGAAACAGACTTCCGGCTTCTAGCTTACATTTTAGAAACTTTTGCTTTGGATGTGCCTGTAAGGTTCTATGATAAGATTCCCACTAAATTTACTCAAGGTGAGGGGACAGGAAGTCAAGCACAGATGAACCTAAACAACAATGAAACAGCCCACCCATTATCCTCAACTGTATGGGAGCGAGAGGCTTCCTACAAAAACAGTTAATGGGCATCCTTTGCCATCATTTCAATCTCTCCTTCTCCAAGTACCTCATTTCTTCACGGAAATTTGCTTGTATCCATTGTCTCCCTAAAATCGTTTATCTGTTTTCACCTTTCAAACTACAACAACATTGTGGATTTATATTGTAACTTCACACAGGATAGAATCTTGAAGGGCTTAAGAATGGTTATAATTTGATGCTGAACTGCTACCTTTAAACTTAACCCAAATAATGTTCAACATGGTCACAGTATCTCAAGCACAAGAAAGGAACATAAGCAGTGAATTCAGATTGAATTACAGTTCACCCCCTGAGTTCCAGATGCCTGGTATCGGGAATTCAGACCCAGCCGGCCCAGGTCCGACAGCAAAAACATTTTTTTTTAAATTCCACAGTTATGGATCCCACCAGCCAGTGTCCTATTACTGTCCTGGGCAGGTTCACCATCATTGCTGGCTTTCACAGCGGCCAGGGATATTGACTTTGACTCAGATTATTTGAATTCCGAGAGCCTGTGAAATGGCTTATCGGCTATCTGCTCAAACAATTACCATGGCGGTGCCGGCGTTATAATCACACTTAGCTGATAATTCCATCTCACCAGACCGGATCTTCCCCCAACTCCACCCCTACACCCCTCATTGTTCCAGCTGGCCATGGTTTAAGTGTGCTTTGCGTAGAGAGTGGTGGATATGTAGAATACACCACCCAGTCAGGCCGTGGAGGCATATTGCATCTATAATTTCAAAAACAATTGAATATTTATTTGCCCCAAAATAGTTGAGCATATGAAAGATGGAGTAGTGTAGGATTATTTAGTTATTAGATTTAATTATTTCTTTCAACTTTGGGATCTGCTGTTCAGACCCCAATAGTCTTTTTTGGTCAGTCGAGTGTCTGACACATGTGGAAACCCATCAACATGCTTAACTGGATCAAAACCAAACTGAGATTTCCATGCATCCTACTTACATGGAAATTCCAGACATATTTATTGCAATGGAATGTTCACTCTCTCCCTGGAGGGACACATCCTGCTTACCAAATCCTGACAAACAGATCCCCCAAATAAAATTGGTCACAAAATACAGTCAATTAATTTCACAGTAAATCCTGTGAAGCACTTTGAGACATCCTTCTGACATGATAAGGCCCTAAACCAAATGCAAGATTTTTTATTACTGTTAATTCTGGAGTATTAGGTACAAGTTGATAAGAGCCAATGGTTGGTGACCCCAGATACTGGGATTGGGATACTGCTGAAATCTAACCTAATGCTAAAACCACATAGCTTGCCATCGAGAGCACTGTCTGGCAAGTTTTCCTGCTGCTTGTCCAGCTAGGTCTTTTCAGGTCCTGTACATTCCTACGCGCCTCTAATGAAAGCAGAAAACTGCAGTCAACACACATGATTTATAACTATGCTTATTGTACGTTCATGTAGCAGCATGCAATGAGTTAAATTTCCAATGAATAGAAATGCCAGCTCAAATGGCTACAGTTTCTGATTTGGATTCAGTAATTCCTCTGCTGACCTCTTTGCTGAGAATTGAGCTATTTTGAAACTGTGGCAACCATGACATTTTCCGAAGGTCATTTGTCTGACTTTCCACGGAGCACAATACTCTGGTCGCGTGTTAGGCTGTTTTGTTCAGTCAGTTTCTTTCCCTTCAGCTGTACTCATTTCTAAGTATTTCCGATATTCAATCAACATTTAGAATCTTACAGCGCAGAAAGAGAGTTCTCGACGCCTGTGCTGTCCTTGTTCTCTCCTTCTCCCTGATTATATTGAGTCTAACCCCATTTCCCTGCTCTTCCCCATTCCCTCGTAAGGCTTCATTTATTAAATGTTGTGTTATGTAATAGGTTGAATATGTATTATAGTTTTGTTTATCTATATGCCCTTTCAAATCTTGAATATGATTTACACTCAAAAAAAAGTTAATGTGGTAAGAGGAGAATTTGATATTGAAAGTTTCTCTCTGGAAAGTCTCAACGATCTGCAATGTGACTAGAAGTGTACTTCAATCCAGAGCATGGGATGAGTTACATGTTCATTAAAATCTCCTTGCTGTAATTTATTGATCCCTTCCCCTGCCTGTCTTCCTAACTTTCATGCACATTAGCAGCCCTGTGGTTTTCTTGACCCCTTTATTTACACTCTTTTGTCCTCAGGTGACACGGTTGGGTTTCTGTTGGATCTGAATAAGAAAGTTTTGATATTTTACTTGAATGGACAGCCTCTCCCACCTGAAAAACAAGTGTTTTCTTCAGCAACGTATGTTTTCTCTTTATTTTACTTCCATATAAATGCACTAAATAAACTGTGTTGAACTAGATATGTTTTAGCAAGTTGGAGAATACTTTGAGGCCTGTATAACAGAGCCTAGCACCTTGGTTTGTCACCATAACAAAGGGGCACTGTCTTCATTAACATGGCTTGTGCAAAGTTTTTCTCAGTTATTTACCCACGCAAACATGTTGAAATACGTCTTTCACAAACATGCGTATGATAGTCATAAGGCAAACAATACAAGGCTTTCTGCCTCGTCTCCCTCTCCAAAGGAAGAACATGACCCATTTTCATTGCTCAGAGATATAGTTCCTAAATAAAAAAGCACAGTCTAAATGTTGGCAATTTTTAATGGAAGTTGCAAAGAACTCAGAGTTTCAAATGAAATCTACATCTGGTTTGTTACACCAGCTCCGATTTTGAATCATTGTAATTCACATTCCATCTCAGGTTTCCCTCTCACTCCCTCAAGTGACTTAGCACAGTGCAAGCCATGAACAACATCTGGTTATCTTCTGTATTTTAAGATGTTAAGGTACTTTAGAAAGCACAAACAGGCTTTGTTGAAGGTTCTCCTCAGTGGCTGTGACTCTGCCACTGCCTTTCACACCACATTTGTTAGCGTTGTATTTCAGGCCTAAATACATTGCAGTTAAAGTTCTTGCCAGGAAGCTCGGAATGTGAGTCAGTTTATTACAATCAGAGACTTTTCAGGCCCTAAAATATTTCACGTCAGAGATACAAAATGAATGCTGAAACCATTGAGTCACTGAATAAGTTCCAAACCCTGAGCTTTATTTCAGAATACCATGTGCAGGTCACCACCAGCTGGAGTGTGTCCCATATCAGTTGTGAAACTGACTTCCTCATTCAGGTGCTGACTGACTTATTGTACATTTTCAGTGCTTTCAGATTTCCAGGATTCCTTTCTCCTTTGATCATTATTAAATGAGCAAGTTTGTTGTAGACTTACTGCAGATGCTGTGCAATGTTTTACCCTAATCCCAAAGGCTTCCACTTTCTATCAGCACATTTAGTCTTTGTGGAGGAGTCTTTGTGGAGTCCTGTAGCTCAGTGATAAGAGCACTTGCCTTGCAAGTGAGAGACCCAGCAGAGCGAAACCTTGGGCAAGTTTCCTTATTTCACACGCATGATAATAACCCCTCAAGAATTTTTTTTAAGAAATAATAATTTGGTCACTTCAATCCACGACTGTTTGTGGGATACTGCTGTGAGCAATTGGCTGCCGCGTTTCGCCCACAAATATACAGTCAATTCACTTTACAGTATATTCTGTGAAGCACTTTGAGACATCCAGAAGATGTGAAAATTTCTGTAAAAAATGCAAGGATTATTTACTTATTTTTATTTAAGACTGGAAAATTTATTGTGTAGAGGACTGCAGAAACCAAGCCTCATTGCACCATCCTGGGGCACAGCATGTTAGAGCTGTTCTCTGCCACAACACTGCGCTACCCTTTGCCTGCGAAACTCTTTATAAATCATCATTGGACTTCCGATCAATCATGACCTCACTCAGGAGTACTCGCCTCAGGAGTACTCGCAGTGAACAGAAAGGTGCACTCCAACAGCAGATTTACTTCCTCTGATCCCTCTCCTTAATGTTCTGGACTGATTTGGTCTGATCCTTGGAATCACTCATCCACATTGAAAGTGAAAACCTTCATCAATTTTGGAATACACTATGGGTATCCCAAAGACATTCTCATTGCAGAGTCAAATTGCCAGTGTTAAATTTAGATGAATCTCTGCTATCAGCAAATTATTTCTTACCACTAAAACACACCTGGCTAATTGTTTCACCTTCCTCACCTTAAGATGTTTTGACTCTTTTCCTTTGACTGCAGTGCTAGCCCTCACTCTCTGGAATGCTCTCTCCAAATCCCTCTACCTTACACCCTCCTACACTCTTAAAACCCTTCTAAAAACCTACCCCTTTGCCCCTTCAGACATCTACTGCAACTACCCCATCTCGAACTCTGCTCAGGCTCACACTCTGCCAGATTTGACAGGTTTGTCCTCAACCACCATCAACACACACCTTTCGGCAGGCTTCTCTGATTAGCAGAGAATTCTCAGAGAATTAGCAAAGATTCTTCTCTTTGACCGAGCCTTCAGCTCCCCTCTCGACTCTCTTCCCCCTCCTCGCTCCCTCCCTTCCCTCCCCTCACCCTGACCATTTCCCCCCTCCTCGCTCCCTCCCTTCCCTCCCCTCACCCTGACCATTTCCGCCCTGCTCGGGTCATGACCCAACTGTGCAGCGCCTTGGGACGTCCTCCTGACGTGAAAGGCGCTTTATAAATGGAATCTTGTTGTTGTTGTTGTAGCAAACAGGAGCAAGAATCCTGGTGGATTTTCTCCTTCCTAACCCCAAGAGTTCAATTGCAGCCTCCCAACTGTTGCCACGGCTGCGATCAGCTGATGGCACACAAACCTCCATCCTCCCGATCCTTATCGCTTAGGGTTGCATCATTTCACAAATCAATGTATATCATTTCATCAATCTTTGTAATTGTCACTAATGCCAGTTTATTAACCAAATGTCGGGGTGGTATGCTAGAATTAAAAAATAAAATAGTTATATTTTAACTTTGTTGCAGAGTGCAGGATTATACCGTGTTCACATGTCAGTCTAGCTATGCTGAATAATCAAACGCTTTCACTTAGTATTGCATGACATAAGTATAATAATAAGAAAATAATCCTTGCATTTGATACAGCACCTTTCATGTCAGGATGATGCCTCAAAGTGCTTCACAGGATTCACCTATAAAGTGTATTAACCATGTATTTTGCAAGCAAACACAGCAGCCAATTTGTGAACAGCAATGTCCCACAAACATCCTTTGTTACTTTGCATTATTACTCTGTTTGCTTTTAAGACAGTTAGAACAAACATTAATGACCAAAAAGCAGCATAAATAGCAATAGTTGTGCAATGCTAGATTTATTAGGCTGCATTATTCCTGAAGTATCTAAGACATCAAACTCTCAAACTCATTTACCAGTCTTTAATACTTTGATATTTTAATAATTTTATCATTTTAATTACTTTTAAGATTACAAAAGTTATCATTAATTAGCTACTTTGCATTATCACTCTGTTCACTTTTAAGACAATTAGAACAAATTGGATGGAATTATTATAATCGTATTAACTTTAATTACCTGCTCTTCTGAGTAATGAAGGCTCTGTTTCATTTAATGTATCTCCAGGTCTGGCTTTTTTGCAGCTGGTAGTTTCATGTCCTTTCAACAATGCGAGTTCAACTTTGGAGCAAAGCCTTTCAGATACTCTCCTCCTGTTAAATTCTGCACCTTTAACCAGCAGGCAAAACTGGAAGCGAGCGAAAAGATCATACTACCCAGGTAAGCGGCTAAGTGATCCCTTTTGGCCCGGGATAGGAAAAAAAAGGTATTTTAAATTGTGAGCAGAGATGACACTTGAAGTCAACTCTAGCCATCCATCCAGGGCTGATCATATCAGCAGACAGTGTTCCTTGAAATCATTTCTCCTTCCAGATCCCCAAAGTCTAAGTTATAGAAAAATACTGCAACCACCAGCCATCCCTACCTGTCTTCTGTGGAATTTTCTGTGAGTGATTTTATTTTTATCTTCACGTGCGAACCCAGGCAATGAGTGCCAGCAAATTATTAAAAGCAGGTAGGGGAACTCAGGTGATCTTGATCCAGATCCAGCCTTCACCGAATATCCCAAACAAACGGATCTGCTAGCAGAAACACCACCTTATTTTGGGAATATAGCAATCAAGATGTAGAAAAGACCAATAATATTAAGAATAATAATAATGCAGTATTAATAAAGCTTGCACTGAGTATACATTACAAAGTGATTCACAAGATTTACTGTGAAGCACAGTGACCATATTTGTAGGTGAACAGCCTAATCATAGAATCATAGAATCGTACAGCACAAAAAGAGACCATTCGGCCCATCAAGTTTGTGCGTCTCTTTGAATAGAGCAATTAATGTCAATCCCACTGCCCAGCCCTTTCCCCATAACCCTGCAAACCCGTCCTCCTCAAATACCTGTCCACCGCATTTTTAAAAGTAGTTATCGAATCGGCCTCGATAAATAATAATAATAATAATCACCCTTTCGGGCAATGCGTTCCAGATTCGAACAACTCGCTGCGTGAAAAAATTTCTTCTCACCTCCCCTCTGCTTCTTTTAGAGACTATTTTGAATCTGTGACCTTGAATCACCGACACACCCACCAGTGGAAACAGTTTTTCCCTTTCAAACCTATCAAATCCCCTCATGATTTTGAAGACCTCTATTAGGTCTCCTCAACAACAACAACAACAAGAACAAGATTGCATTTATAGAACGCCTTTCACGTCGGGAGGACGTGAACCTTCTCGTAACCTTCTCTGCTCCAATGAGAATAATCCCAGCCTCTCTGGCCTTTCCTCATAATCAAAGTCCCTCATTCCAGGTACCATTCTTGTAAATCTCCTCTGCACCCTTTCCAATGCCTTAACATCCTTCCTATAGTGCGGTGCCCAGAACTGGGCGCAGTGTTCTAACTGAGGCCCAACCAGTGTTTATATAGGTTAATCATAACCTCCTGACTCTTGTACTCTATGCCCCTATTTATAATGCCTTGTATCCCATATGCCCTTTTTACAGCTTTATCCACCTGTCCTGCCACCTTCAAGAATTCATTTACCTACACCCCCAGGTCTCTCTGTTCTTTTACCCCCCTTAAGATTGTATTACCAGCCTATATTGCCTCCCCTCATTCTTTCTACCAAAATGCATTACCTCGCATTTCTCCACTCATCTGCCATGTGTCTGCCCATTTTACCATTCTGTCTATGTCTTCCTGCAGTTGGCTACTATCCTTCTCAATGTTTACTACCCTACCTAACTTTGTGTCGTCCGCAAACTTGGAAATGGTACTTGTTATACCCAAGTCCAGATCATTTATGTATATTAAGAAGAGCAGTGGTCCTAATACCGATCCCTGGGGGATGCCACTGTACACTTCCCTCCAGTCAGAAAAGCAGCCGTTCACCACAACTCTCTGCTTTCTATCTCCCAGCCAGTTCTGGATCCATGTGGCCACTGTCCCTTTTATACCATGGGCTTCTATCTTTCTTACAAGTTTTTCATGTGGCACTTTGTCAAATGCCTTTTGAAAGTCCATATAAACTACATCAACTGCAATACCTTTATCCACCCTCTCCATTACCTCATCGAAAAATTCTATTAATTGTGCACAGCAATGTCCCACAAACAGCCATGAAGTGAATGACCAATTTTCTCTGATGGATTATTGACCAGAACACCAGGAAACTTTCCCTTCTCTTTTTGAGTCGTGCCATGGGATCTTGAACATCCACTTGAACAGGCAGACAGAATTTTGGCTTAACATCTGATCCGAAGGACGGCACCTCCAACAATGCAATACATCCCCAGCACTGCGTTGGAGTGTCAGTTTGAACTTTGCAAGTTCATGTTCCGATGTGGGCCTTAGTCAGAGGCAAGAGTGCTACTAAATGACCCAGGCTGACAAATTCATCTGGCTGATCTAATTTCTCCTAATCTCACATAATCTCCCATTTTCGTCTGCACCCTTCCCCTAGCCCAAGGAACTCTTAAAACCAATAATAGCACCATAATTGATTGATAACTCAACAGAGCAGGGATCCAACCTAAGGTTTCTTGATCTACATGGTTATTTTGTTCTGGGTATAAATGACTTTGACTGCTGTTAACTAGAATTGGCTTCTCTTCAGATGATTTTAAAATTACATTGAAGCCATGGAAATTTTAAGTTACAGACCATGCAGCAGTAATAGTTGAATGAATAATCTTTAAACAGGATAGAATAGATCATCGAATATTTTTGTACTCAAGGATTTCAGCTTACCTTGAGCAGCACATTAATGGTATGTCGAATGGCAGTATTTTTTCTGCTGCCGCAATTATAAAATATAATAATAATCAATAAGTTAATAACTTTCCTGGGCAGGGTGAAACCTTAGGCAAGTTTCCTTACTCTACACACACGTCTCTGTTTACCTAGCAGTAAGTAGGAACCCACTTGTTAATCGATTGGCGGATCATTTTCCGGAGGTAATATTCCCTCCAAAAAATAATGATTTGGTCACTCAATCAACGACTGTTTGTGGGCAGTTGGCTGCTGTGTTTCACCTACAAAATACACAGTCACTACACTTTACAGTACATCCTGTGAGGCGCTTTCAGACATCTCAAAGACGTGATAAGGAGCTATATCAGATGCAAGAAATATTATTATGTTGTTATAACTTTTTTCTTCATTTATTAGTTTAATTTGCGTTTTTCAATGGGGCAGATGATAAAGAAAATAATGCAAAGCAAGTGTTTAAAATGAATGAATGAAGGTTCCTTTTGTTGTTGCTTTGTGAAGTGTCAAGGTCAAATTCATTTGAAAATAATGAATGTTGCTCAAGATAATCAATCAGGGAACTAACTTGCAAACTCATTTCAATTCCAGACACAAGCGACTGGCTTTGATGCAGAATATCAGTATTGCAGACAATGCCTGCACCCTCTGCTGCAACGATCCTGCCAACACTGAGTTAAGGCCATGTGGACACAGGTAACACCTGTCATGTATATTCCCCCCTAAATAACATTTTCTGCTCTCATACACTTCCCACTTTCATGCTTACCATTTCATGTGGATGTTTAAATAATAAAAACACAAAAGTGCTTTTTTTGTAGCTGTAAGTATCCAACAGCAACAAATTACATTTGTATAATAATAATAATAATAATAATAATCCTTGCATTTGATATAGCGCTTTTCACGTCGGGAGGACATCCCAAAGCGCTTCACAGAACACACTGTAAAGTGAATTGACTGTATATTTGTGGGTGAACGTGGCAGCCAATTGCGCACAGCAATGTCCCACAAACAGTCATGTGGATTGAAAATGACCAATTTTATTATTGTTTTTGGTTTTTGGAGGGATTATTATTATATAGTGCTTTTCACGCCAGTAGGATGTCCCGAGACAACCCAATTATACTGCCTACTGGCCATATAATTAGCACAGGATAACTAGGTTTTCATTATGAAATAATTTCCTATAAACCTTTTAGGTTTCAGTGCTCCAAGACACTTCCCCACATTAAGTGCTCAATAAAAATGGAAGTTGTTTATTAAAAATGTTTTTTTTCTCTTTCAGAGAGATTTGCATGTCTTGTGCCTTGCAACTTCAGATATGCCCAATGTGTCGTTCCGTTATAAAGACTAGGATTCGAATCACCACAGCTGGCTGAGGGCCACTGCTTTTTCTTTTCAAGTGTTTCAGCGATCTCCATGGAAGGTTTATAAATCTATTTTCAACAGCACTAACTTCACAACTGCAATATGCCAAAAGACCAGAAAGCTATATTCTTTGCAAAAATATTCACCACAAGTTAGCTTTTGTTAGTTTGTAACTGATAATGATAAATCTCAACTAAATCTAATTTACGATGATGTGATTCCTGAAATTTCATTGTCAACATTGGTTGATCTTCGTACTTGTCCATTGGTGTAATGATGCTGTTGCTAGAAATTGGTACAAATGCCACAAGATCTTTAAGGCATTTCAGTTTTATATTGAGAAGAGTTGATGTAACTCAGGACAGGAAGCACCTGTGCACTTCTTATGCTAAATAACTAACCTTGTTGCAATAAACGTTTTTGCAAAAAAAACAATGATAGACTATCTGTCTTGATAAGATCATCCTGACTATTCAAATGACATTATTCCAGAGAACATATCTCAGACAGGTAACATCATATGGCTTCAAATGGATGATAGCACCTCAGAAGAACTAACTCCCACTGGACAATGTCCCTTTAATTATAATTTTTCAGCATTACATCTAAAGGGGTTTATTCTTGGGGTCAAATCCCATGATAAGCACATATTACAAAGGGTGAATACATTTACCAAGCTGACATTTGGCTCTGTCTCTAATTTATATCAAATATCCATCTCAAAGGTCAATCACAACATTCTCAAGCCTCCCTGAAATCTGCCTGTGTGGTCACATGTGGCCCTGTATTTTCACTGTCCCCTGATAGTTACATTGGCTCCCTGGCTCTCAGGAACGTGTAGCCGTCAAACTCAGGCTCCACCACACAAGTGGAGGGTTGACAATGATTGAATTCCAGGCTTCCTGATCTAAATGGGAACATCTCGATCACCTAAGTCACGGCAAGGAGAAAGGCCTCTTGACCTATATATCAGGAATAGATCATAAGATAGGTTCAGAAGAAGAAACCCTTCAGCCCATTTGATCACATCCTTCCAGAATGCCAAACCTACTATCTTCCCAATAGAGTATCAAACTATTTCTGAATTTGGTACAGTCCTAGCCTCAACCACCATTCCTGGTAACCATTTCCAGCTGTTAATGACCCTTTGTGTGAAAAATATGCTATCTGTCATAATGATCTGGACTAACAACTCAATGGCAACTGAGACTACTCACCCATCCAGATTAAACTATTGCCACTATGATGTTGGTTTTCAAAGGGATAAATTAGAGTTGTAATCATGCGTTATAAAGGAAGGCACAGAACTATACTACAGTCCCTATCTATAGCCCAGACAAGGACGTTTTGATTTCTATATCCTTTTATTAAAGGTAGGATGTTCACCTGCTATAAGTTCACCTGCTCAGTACCCACCGTATGATCCAATTGGAATAGGTTATAAATTAAATTTGGAAAAACTGAAAGATAAAATATCATGAAATTGAGATAAAGGTGTTTTTCATTGGGTACATGAGGCTATTATCTCTCCGTCATGTAACCAGCCTGTGACATGAAGCATTGCTGAGAAGGAATTTCTCAACTTGATAAGAACTGGTCTACAACTGAGGCAATATTAATACAAATACGATAAAGTTACATTTGTGTAGCGCCTTTCATGTTGGGAGGATGTCTCAAGGTGCTAATATTAAGGTATAACTGGGTCAATATCTAGAACCGGGATAGTGAGTTTAGACCAAACATTTATTTTTGCTATTGTACATACCGTACCGACAGTTTTTATTAAAAATCTACCTTTTTTTTACAAATATTCCCAAAATAGAAACAACAATATTTACAACAGTACTTTGTCCTTAGTGGCACCAAAGCCTGCTATAAGGCGGTAAGATGAAACAACCCAAAGCATGGATTGTACGTGACAGAAGAACTTGGAGGATACTAGTTGTGAGAGCTCCTCTCTCAAACTTGGGCACGAGCAAGAAGTCCCAGAAAGAGTTTTTGATACTGCACACACACAAAATACCCTGATTCAACATTCTAAGTTTAAGTCAAATTGAGTTATGGTTTCCTCCTTCAAGGCCGGTCTCAAGACCTTACTCTTTGACCGTGCCTTCAGCTCCCCTCTCAACTCTCTACCCCCTCCTCGCCCTCTCCCTTCCCTCCCCTCACCCTGACCATTTCCCCCCTGCTCGGGTCCTGACTCAACTGTCCAGTGCCTTGGGACGTCCTCCCGATGTGAAAGGCACTCTATAAATGGAATCTTGTTGTTGTTGTTGAAAGGTTGAGTACAAATAAACCCCACACTAGTATGCTACTTTCAGTCCTAAGTACTTGTAAAAATGGAAGTGAAGCACTGAATTCCCTCCAACACCTACACCTGCATGCGTTTCTGTGCTTCCACACATTGAAGGTTCATTCACTGCAGATTATTAGATAGATTTTAGCAACTCTTCCTGCTCGCAAGCAGTTTGCAGTTTTTATTCCAGCCCCTGTAAAAATGCCACACTCACTGAAGACGATATTATTTGTTATGATTACTTTCATTCTTTCCAATTGTGACTGTGTTTTTTCTTAATTCTTGCATTTCATAACTGTTAATCTATTTGAATAGAAATTTGTACCATGTTTGGGGTTTTATTTAATTGCATCCAAAGATTGCATCCATCTAAATGTAAATATTTCTTGTATATTCCTAAGGTTCTGTATTTCAAAGATTGATGCATTAAAAGAAAATCTCATTTCATTCAGATTCTCCGGCTTTCATATATCTCGTGGCTATCGTACTTCACAAGATCACAGGATTGGTCTGGATGAAGAAGGCCCTTTGGACCATCCAATCTCATCCCTCCAGAACACTCACCCCACCATCACTGCATCAAGCTGCTTTTTAAATAAGTCCAGTGTCCTGGGCTCTACCAACTTTCCTGGCAACCTGTCCCAGTCGTTGATCCCCTTGCATAAAGAAAAACTTCCTGGTATCTGTCCTGAAATTACACTTTGCAACTCTAAACTTATGTCTTCTTGTTATATTGTCTTGATACATCCTAAAATACTGATCTGGATTTACGTTTTCCATCTCTATGAGTTGGGTCTTCTCTCAAGATTGAAGAGCCCTAGCTTGTCTCTTATTTTTGTCTCAGGAGCTCCAATCTTCTGTTGGGTTCTTTTCCACGATATTTCATTTCAGATTGGAAATGTCATTGTTTCTGTGACATTGCTCTGTGCAAATGCAGTCACCACACTTCACAGTGCAAATCCTGCAAAGCGCTTTGAGACATCTCAACGACATGATAATCACTATATCCAATGCAAAATGCAAAGATTATTGTTTTTGCCAGTGTATTAAAATTGCACTTTATCATGTTTTTTGACAAAGTATAGATAATTTCTTATTGTCTAATTTGTCTTACTCCCTGATTACACTTTATTCAAACAGTGCCCATTTACCAGAAGAAATCCTAATCAGATTTCTTATTAAAGAATTCAGTTTGACATCACCATACTTTGGAGCTCCAATATGTATTAAAGTATTCTCAACAATGCATGACATATACGGTAGATCAGTGAATTTCCCAATCTCATTTCTGCTCAACATCATATCTATAAATGATCCAATTATTTTTACGTCTGCACATGACTGATATAAACTCCAGTTCCGCAGCATTCCTCTCAGATAAAGCTGCTAGAATCTTGCAAAATAAACATTTTAGGGTAAATTGGGAGCCTGACGCAGAACCCATTACCATGCTTAAGAGTATCCAAACTGAAAGAGTTCCACATACATTTGGCAGATCAAATATGCAAATTTCCCATTCATCTGGAAATGTGTACTTTCTTCCTGGAGAACCGCACCCTGTTTACCAAATTTCCAGTAAATATTAGGTGTAGGTTGACAGGAACCCAATACTCAGAGACCCTGGTTTAACCAGCTAGCTAACTACATTAGCTTGCTATTGCTTTTTCAGCTACACCACCCTATCCATTAAGGGCTTTGGCTTGCAGGGTTCCCAGGACCAGAATAGGAAGAATCCCCAACCCTGTCATCATTTTGCCCCTTTCAGTCCTGCCAATGTGCCAGGCTGGCCAGTCTATCATCGATAATGTCTTGGCGTACTATGCACCTGACTGACTCAGGAATAGGAGTAACAAGATCATCATAGAGGATGTAATTCAGATATTCCATTACCAGGTGTGTCACCTTGGAGCCAGCATAGCTCCAAAGAGACTCTACTTACATCCTGCCAGGAGGCTCATCACTAGATCATTTGACATCTGACAAGCAAAGATTTGAGTCTGCACTAGCAGGTACCAGGGGTACTTGTGGGCAACAGCTCAGCATGAAATGCATGAGAGCATTGACACCATCCTCCTGCCCACAACTCGGACACACATCCTACCATTGATTGATAATGCCTTCCAACAACTGCCAACACAACCCTCAAAGTATCCTCATCAGCCGTTTGGCCTTCAGCAGTGCAGAATAAACAGGAGCATTTCAATGGGTTGATAACACATGAGTTGTTTCTGCTGACAATGAAAAACTTCTGCAGATATCAGTGCATCCACATTCTAACACTCCCCAAATACCTCGAGTTTCTAAATATTTTATTATACAATATTTGTTTAGTGAAAAAGGGTTAGGAAAGATCTTGAAATATTACCCATCTGTAAAAAATTTTTTGAAGACTGCATTATCTTCGTTTCACGTAGCATGATGAAAATTATGTACAAGGTTAGAATCTTTGAATTTATTCAGTGTATTAAATAATGCCAGTGAGAACAATTGTTTAGAGTTTTCAGTTTAATGCTGCAGCACAAAAATTAGCAAGGACACATAGATGTAGAAAAGAAAACTAATATTCCTTGCATTTGATATAGTATCATGACGCTGTTGAGATGTCTCAAAGCACTTTGCAATATTTTACTGTGGTGAGATGAGTGTATTTGTAGGTGAATGTGGTAGCCAATTTACGAACAGCATTGTCTTATAAACACCCATGAAGGAAATGATCAATTTATCTGGGTATTGGTGGCCAAGACGTCAAGCAAAACTCTCTTCTCTTTTTGAATAGTGTCATGGGATCTTAACCTCTGTTCAATGTCTCATCTGAATGACGTTGAACAACAAGCAGCATGACCCCATCATTGCCAGCCGAGACTGTTCAAAATCCTGATGTGGTGAACCCCAAACCTTCTGGCTCAAAAGTGAGAGTGCTACCAACTAAACCAGGCTATCACCCAACTAAAAAGGTTTTCAAGTTAAAGTTTTAAAAATATAATTGGAAATACTTAGTTTTGATCAGTTTCTTCGCCTCACACAACTCACCATCGGTGGGCAAGTTTTCAGGCATTCTGTTTCTGTTCTCTGGAACTCCATCCCAGAGGCCCTCCATCTCACCCTTCCATTTCCATCTTCGAAATCCCATCTTAAGCCCTTTTGCTCTTGACCACACTTTTCAGCCACCTTTCACCACCCTCAACTCTTACTTGGGCTCCCAGTGAACTTGACGAACAGTGACGAGTTTAAGACGTCCTCTATTGAATGCAATTTGTGTACTGGAGAAATTAACACATTCGCATGATGAAATATAAATTATTACAGTTATTGAGACATTAAACTGAGGTTCTGTCTGCCTGTTTAGGGTGGATGCTAACAATCCCATGGAACTATTCAACAACAACAAATAACAACTTGCATTTATATAGCGTCTTCATGCAGAGTAACACCTTGGATGAGAGAGATGAGAGTTCCTCCTGGTGTCCTGGCCAACAATTTCCCCAAATAAAATTGGTCATTCACTTCAAGGTTGATTGTGAGACATTGCTGTGCATAAATTGGCTGCAGCATTCGTCTAACAATAAATAATCACTATACCTTACAGTAAAATCCTGTGAAGTGCTTTGAAGTGAAAGGCGCTATACCAAATGCAAGGATTATTTTTACCATAGGTGTCATATTGTTGTATGAATTCTAAATGAATCATGCTTTGAATTTACACATGAAATAGTTTTGAATGCTAGAAGGCCATGGTTCTCTCTTTTCCAGTGAAGTTTACACTGTGCACTGAATGGTTAGTTATTTTGCTCTTTTGTCTCTCTACTGCTATTCGGGGTAAGTTCATGCTGTTATTGAATGTGAGATGATTCATGGTGTCTGTCTGTTTACAAATATGCCTCAGTGCTGATAGCCCACTGATTTCACTACATGCCCACTGAGGCTTCTATTCACTCTTGTTCTGAATTCTGTCCAGGAGTCGGTTGCACTTTCTCCAGTACACAGATTGCATTCGATAAGAGGCCTAGTGGTGAAAACAGATAAATTCTATAGTGGTATAGATGGATTTTGCATTGAAATTTGAAAGGCAGGGAGAGATAAAACTTCATAGCATTAAATCACAGACATTTATGTAAAATATAACCAAAATCACTATTTTAAAACTGAAACATTTATTTTGTGTAACTATATCTGTCCTAAATGGGTGAAATATTGATTAGGTTTTTACTAATAAATTGATTTAACAATCAGTCTGCATTTAAACTTGGATTAGAGAACAGCTTTAACAGATTAATCCAATCTCAACTGTTTCTTTCAACATTATTGAAGGTTTATTCACTGCTGCAACTTCCTTTTATGAATTTGTCTTTTACAGATAACTCCACTTTAAAATATAATTTGAAAGTACCAATATAAAGATAAATTGTATTACTTTGGCATACAGAAACCATTTACAGCAGTTTTAAGACAAAGATACATTTGTTTTTCAGATGTAAATCTGGCATAATCTTGAAATTGTAAAGCTCGGAACCACTCCTTTTTGTCTGTAAACCTATTAAAAATTGTTTTTAAGCTTATGTGAATTTGGCCAGGAGAATGGAAATATATCACCAACACAGAAGTAATGAAACATTTTCAATCGATTAAGAATCTGGACAGATAGCTAATATACCAGATAATGTGATGTACTTTCTCAGTCAAAATTGAATCACTTAACTTACACAACTTTGAATTGCTCTTCATCTATTCACACATCAATTTAGATTACAAATTCTGTCTAAATTGCATCAACGATGCTTTCCTGTACTTTAATATGAAACATTTTAAAATTAATTTTCTATAAAACTGAAAAGCTTCATTTGTAAGCTGATTATTAATATCAATAAAATGCCAAAAAATGAATCCTCATTTTGTATTCAACAATGTTTATTTGACATCACAAAGAAGTGCAACTCCTCGTAGGATCCAATGCTCAGGCGTCTGAACTGTCCTTAGGTCCACTGCAGCTATGTAGTTCAGGTCAGTCCGGACTGGCTTTTTGTATATGGGACATGAATATAATCGGGAATCTTTTGCACCTGTGAGAGAGATAACATATGCTGTTATTTGGAACCGGGCAAATTTAACAATTTCCATTTATATAGGATCTTTCTTGTAAGGTAACTTCTCAAAGCAATTTACAGAGGCTGTGCCAGACACTGAGCAGAGAGTGAGGAAGGAGGTGACTGTAGGCAAAGTCAAATAGATAGATTTTAAGAAGGTATTAGGACAAAAAGAGTGGCATGAGGCAGAGAGACTTGGAGAGAGAATTCCAGAAGGCTTGGCCACTGATGGTGGGGTGGAGGGGGTGAGGGACATGCAGCTATGTGTATGCATGTAACATACAAGATTTGCAAACTACTATAAAGTGCCTGCAGCAGTGGGTGTCAAGGAATTTTAGAAGGCTTCATCACATCTGAAAAAGAACAATTTAAAAAACATGGAATTAAAAAGATTCATTTGACCCATGAGGTCCACTCCTTCTCAAGACTGCAATGGATCCAGACTCATTTAATATCCCAAGGGAAATTTCTGCAAAAATATTTCTTGCTCCAAAAGGTAATCAAAATCTTCAACAAAATCTTGAAGCACCTCGGGACATCCTCCCAATATGAAAGCTACTGTATAAAAGTAAATTTGCACTGAACTGTAAATCTCTACTATTTAACTTTGATACCACCTCTCCCTTTCCAAGTCAAAGACCACAGTCCCACTGAGTATTTGATCATTTCAGCGTGGATATTCATGAAGCTCCTTTTAAGGTACATTAAACACAAATTCATAGATATTTAAATCCAGAAGGCAACCATTTGGGCCAGTGTTCCTGTGCTGATGTTGCTCCTCCACTCATTTAATCAGCACAGAATCAATAACTTCTCATGGTGTATTTTCTACATTTCTGTAGTAAAACTATTTCTTATAATGAATGTCTAGTCACATTGGAGGCTTATTCATTCTAAACCTAGATGTTTGTCCTTCCCCCACTTTCTAAGTTAAACAGACAATCATTTAAACTCTCAGCATTTTAAAGAGCTGGATTGTGTCTTCCCTTTAAATATTTTGTTCTTCTAATGAACACCTTCTGCTCTACAATTCCCTCTTTGCAAATTCAAGTGTTACATTCTGTGGTGGTTAAGCCACTGGGGAGATTACCTTTTATTTATATAATACATGACTTTCATTTTGAACTTCCCAAATAGACTGGTTTCTTTCCTTTCCTGATTAAATAAAGATACTATAACTTAGCCAAATGCCCTAGAGCTGGGGGTTGGTGGAGAGAGAGTGGAAGAGAAAAAAGGGAAGGGAAGCAATCAGCCAGGGTTTCTGTTCCCTGTTATTATCCACTGAATTCTGCTGGAAAGTGCATATTGCGGGATTTTTCTTGAGGCCAGGATCAGGATTGGTTGTTATACCTACCATGGTTGACGAACTTTTAAAAGCTACAAGTATTAAAAGTGCAGGAGTACTTACTCAGGTTATTCTGAGCTGAGATATGTATGACTGGCAACAGCTCAAACAGCACTTTGGGTTTGGATTCAATGAGTTTTGAATTGCGTCTGTCCCAACCAGCTCCTTCCAGGTACAAGCCATAGGCATAGAGCCCTTCCGAAGGGGGGCTTGTGATGTCATCCTTCATCCATTTGGTGACCTCGTTGCACAGCACCACACTGTCCAGGGCCCAACCCTTGTGAGCACGGGTAACTTCCTGCCAAGTGCAAATGTAGAATTAATAAGATCTAATGGGAATGAAGTGAATGCGTAGTTATTATTAATAACCATCCTTATATTTGATATAGCGCTTTATCACATCGCTGAGAAGTTGCAAAGTGATTTGCAGGGCTTTCTGTAGTGCTTAGTGGCTGTGTCATTTGGAGGCAAGCAAGGCAGCTAATTTGCACACAATATTCACAAATATATCGGCTTTTACAGGACCTGAAACTTCCAAAGTAAAAGTTGCAAACCCACACCATCACTTTCACATCCCTCAATCGATTTCTTAAACAAAGAATTGCCTAATTCCCTTTTGCATTTGCTGACACAATTTGCCTCCATTGCCTCACAAAGTAGTCTATTCTACATATTCTCTATCTATTTTCTTAGGATCTTGAATACATTAATAAGATCTCTCCTGAGTCTCAATCTCCAGTTTGAACACTCCCATAATTGATGGACAAAATCTCCCAGAGGTTTGCAGTAATACTTCACACAAATAGTACAGATTCATATTGTTATGGTATAAACAAAACATCCCTTATAGAAATAACCTATACAACCGCTTCATTGTAATTTATGCTTGTAACATAAGATATTATTCTCACTGCTGAGATATAAATTGATATTACAGTCGCAGCCGTTGAAAATCTCCATATATGTACGTGAGGGCTGCATTTGTGCTGGATGTGAGAGTCTTGGTAAAAGCTAATCTAAATGCTTTCAATATACATAAAAGCATTAGTAACGGTGATGTCTTTGAGACTAAATGCCTTTGAAGTTTCAATATAAAGCACTATTCCCTGTGCACTATATCATCTGAGATTTTATGCCAAATTACGCCTTTGATAATATGAGAGAACACTGACATCAGTGCTTAAATTGCTCATAAACACTTGATATTGCCAGGTCTACTTCTGAAGCTTGAAAGCTGATGACATAATTGATGGACAAAATCTCCCAGAGGTTTGCAACTCTAAACCTACTGTTCTTGGTCTACTGTCTTCATACATCCTGAAGTATTCATACAGCCTTCATACATCCCCATCTGTCCTTGCCAGGCCTCCACTGGCTTCCAATCACCAAACAGATCAAATTCAAGATCCTCTTCCCCCCTCCCTCTCCCCCTGCCTCATTGTCAGACTCCAGCACTGTGAAGCGCTCCAGGAACCTACCCCACATGATCATGTTTAATCATTTGTTTAATCATTACCCCGTGCTATATAAATGTAAGTTGTTGTTCTAGAGTACTCTTCTAAGTTTACTATTCAATCCTATTTAAAATGATGTACACCTCTATAAAGTCCCCTCTGAGATGTCGCCTTTCAAGACTGAAGAGACCTAGCTTGTCTAATCATTACTCATAGCTCATTCATCTAACACTGAGGATTATCTGCATTACTCTCTTTTGTACTATCTCAAGGGCCTGGGTTGAGCCTATGTTACCCAGGGAAATAGAGTAGGGTGGGGTGAAATCCATGATAGAGTAGGTTTTCATGGGCTGTGTCAGACCTGATGAACCAAAGGACCTTTTCTCTTTCCAGGCCTCGATATAGTCTAGGGTCAAAGCTTTGTTTTTTGTACATTATACATAAAGATCAATCCAGAAAAGGCAGGTGCCTGAAACATGCCCTTGATGGACATCACATTGTGCAGCATCCCAACACTTTCACACATGTATAATTCTCATTCATTGGAAAGCACAGTCCATTCAAAAATGTTTTTGAACCATATACTTGCAAACTTCCAAGAGTCTATCCAGCCACAACCACCTGATGATCTTAAAAAGCCACAACATTAAAAAAATACAATCAAATGACTTGAAAACTGAACATATTTAGCAATTTGAAAGCTATGCAGCAAACAGTAAAGCCTAAGAACAACATATACCTCTAGTGGCTGGAGAGGTGGGGTAGAAAAAACACTCATTAGCAGCAGTACAACCACAAGAGAGATATCAAGAGTTCCTGCAAAATGTGACATGCTGATATTGGCAGCATCCAAAGAACATGTTTCAGCCTACAGCACCGCTAGCTTATCAGGACACAGTCCTGTTCTTACCTGAATGTGGGAAGGTTTACTGTAGTCTCTTTGCAGACATTACCTGTCTCATTGCTGTTAAAAATCCCTGAGGGTTAAAAAAGCCAGTCATCCAGAAGAAGTTTGGCTGGCCATCAAAAATCCAGGCGCTGAATTGGCGATTTCTCTCCAGCAGCTCAGTGAACCAAAAGCCAAGTGTGCTAGATGCCCAGGATGTCTGAAAAACAATAAACAATGTGTAATCATTTGTTTAATCATTACTAAAATATTGCTCACTCTCCTCTGAAATAAACAAATCAGTTATTTGGTTAGCCAGGTGTCTGACACATGAGGAAACCCATTACCATGCATAAGAGTATCAGACCAAACTGAAAATTCTATGCATCCCAACTGCACATGGAAATTCCAGAGATAGATTGGTGGAATGGAATGTGCACTCTCTCCCGGGACAGAGAACAACAACTGATTCTTATCGAAGGTCAACTTTTGTTTTGCCTGACAAACGTTGAAACCGATCACCATGCTTGTGTATCCAAACCAAACAACAACAAGATTACATTTGTATAGCGCCTTTCACGTTGGAAGGACATCAAAACATGTTCATGCATGTGTGTTTTCTCAATATCTTCTCTTGGGCCATGCAGAACCATAATTCCATACTTGGGGCTACCCAAGATGGCGGATGCAGGGCAAAAAGTTCCCATACATGTCCACCAGCAGTATAATATCATCCACAAACAGAAGCACCCCGTTCCTGTTAGAAAAGCCTGGAACCAATGCACCAAGTCCATCTCCCTCAATGCCATCCAACATGTCATTGATGAATACATCAAAAAAGTTGGATAACAATGGTCAATGAGGTTCAATATTGAGGGATTAATTTTGAGATTCAGCACTTTATCTATAGTATGAACATACTTACAAACCCCAGTAACAGCTTCCTACCACCAGTACTCAATTAAAACAATAATAATATAATAATAATCCTTGCACTTGATATAGCGCTTTTCACATCTTCTAGACATCTCAAAGCGCTTCACAGAATAGACTGTAAAGTGAATTTACTGTATATCTGTGGGCGAAACGCGGCAGCCAATTGCGCACAGCAGTGTCCCATAAACAGTCGTGAATTGAAAATGACCAATTTATTATTGTTTTGGAGGGATTAATATTAGGCGTGTGGAGTAAGGAAATTTGCCCAAGGTTTTGTCCTGCCTGGAATTGGACCCAGGTGTCTCGCTTGCAAGGCAAGTGCTCTAACCACTGAGCTACAGGACTAGAATCTTACAGCAGAGAAGGAGGCCATTCGGTATATCATGCCTATGCCAGCTCTTTGAAAGAGCTACCAACTAGTCCCACTCCCCTGCTGTTACCTCATAGCCCTGCAGATTCTTCCTTTTTAAGTACCTATCTAATTCCCTTTTGAAAGCTATTAGCAAATCTACTTCCATCACCCTTTCAGACAATGCATTCCAACTCTGCGGGTAAAAACAAAAATTCTCATCTCCCCTCTGGTTCTTTTGCCAATTTTCTTAAATTGGGTATCCTCTGGTTACCAATCCACCCACCAGAGGAAATAATTTCTCCCTGTCTACTCTAACAAAACCTCTCATCAAAAAACAAAGACAACTCTGAGTCATATTCTGAAGCTATGTTATGACATCCTCTTCAAAAAAGGATTCAGCGATCAATGAGGAAATTATAGATCACCTAGTATTACTTCAATTATTGGAAAACTACATGAGACTATATACGAGGAAATTACTAAAGCACCTGCAGAGACACTAACTAAGGCCAGTCAACACAGATTTCTGAAAGGCATGTTCTACATGACCAACCTTGTAAAATTGATGAAACAACAGAGGATAGATGAAATACAGTGGATTGTGACCTGAATGAATTTTCAAACAAGCATTTGATAACACCCACATAAGACGTTTATGACAAAGATTATGACATGAAAGGTTGTGTGGTAAAATGGACAGGGAAATAGTTGCAGAGCAGAGAGAAAAGTGTAAATGTAAGTTGCTGAACAGGGAAAAATAAATTTGTTATAGCACCTGTTCATGTTGGAACATCTCAAAGCACGAAACAGAGCTCTTTGTAAAATGTAGTGATTGCATTTTTGTAGGCAAATGCAGTAGCCAATTTGCCCATAGCAAGGTCCCACAAACACCCATGAAGTGAATAACAATTATATCTTCTCTTTTTCAATAGTCCATGGGATGTATATCATCTATCTGAGCTGACAGACAGGAGCTTGGTTTAACATCTCATCCGCAATAAAAGCATAGACTCACTGGGATGTTACCAAGGACGATGGGTTTTATTTGAGAGATTTGAGAAGTAGGGCTATTGTTAGGGATGATTTAATAGGTCTTCAAGATTATAAAGGTTTTTGATAAGGTAAATTATTTACACCGGTCAACAAGTCAGAAACAAGAGGACACCAATTTAAGACAATCAAAACAATTAGGTTCGAAGAAAAATCTTTACAGAGGGTGGTTAGAATGTGGATTTCTTTCCCACAAAGTGTATTTGAAGCAGAGTTCAAAAAATTATTTCAAAAGGACATTAGAAGTTTGAAGAGGAGAAACATTAAAGAGTACGAGGTCCAAGCAGAGAATGGGACCACACTGGCTCATATGGAGAAGAACACCAAACAGACATGAAGGGCTGTTTGAAGGGCTCTATGCTGTACTCAGAAAACAAAATTGGATATCAGTTAGCATATACTGCATGGCCATATTATGGGCTGAGGATGGTATTCATGACAGCACCCCTCCCCCCCGACATACACAAAAACCCTAGCAAAAAAAGTCTTGGCATCTCGCAAGAAGCGTTACGCTTGACCTCCAGCCACTCAATGTTCCCAACACAATTACCTTTTTCCACCGAGCTGGAATTCGTGCATCATACATGCAGTCTAAGGCATCTCTGAGGTTGTCGCTCATAATGATGGTTCCATCAATTGCAAGCTTTAGGTCCATCAGCGTGCTCCGCACCAGACTAATAACCCTTTGCATTCGGTCAATCTCCTGACGAAGGAAGATATTCATTGGTTGCAGCGCTCCCATCTTCTGCAGTTTCTCTTTGACCTGACAAAGAATCAAATATGCCAACTCATCAAGATCTTTGGTCCACATATACAATCGCAATGGACAATAACTCCAACGTAAGAGATTATTGTCTCATCTAAAGGATGGCACATCTAGCAATACAGTGCTGCCCAATACTGGACTGTATCAGTCCAGACCGTGAGCCTTTGATATTGGTAGCATCTAATCAACCAAAGGTTATAAGGGGGGCAATCATCAGTAATATAAATTGATTGTTGATGGGCTCACAGTGCTTGGTGCGGGAGAGGGCACAGGCTGCAGAATTCTGGATGGTTTGCAGTTTGTGTAGTGAACAGCTGCAAAATCCAGCGAGGAGAGCGTTGGAATATTCGAGCCTGGAGGTGATGACTGTGTGGATAAGGGTCTCAGCAAACCACTAGTGAAGAGTTAATAGGCCGTGTTTGTGTTGTGGATAAAACCCAACAAAACTTAATTTTAGTACACAGATCAATTGCACAACTCAGAACTCCATCATTAGGTGGGAAATGTGCAGCCAAGAATGCCCTCATGGAAGATCTCCACTCCTTTCAGCAATGGGAGATTCACCATGAAAACCCTGTTCTAACAGTCAACCCAGCTTATTTTCAGTTTGAGGTTAATATTTAATAGTGCATATAAAATTATTCAATTAGGGAATACATCAATCTGAAGGGAATTCATACATCCAATTTGATGCATCTGTTTCCTGGAGTGGTTATTTCCTACCTCAAATGGTATGTAGTCTGCAGGCAGTTTCTCCAACATGTCATCAGCCAATCTTGCTACCATTGCTTCTCTGGTTTCTCCTCCCCCACTAGAACTGTCCTTGGGCTGAATGCTTAATATAGTGTCCAGAACATCCTTGGCAAGCTTACTCTGGTAGGTGATATCAGCATTGGTGTGCAAGCCAAACACTTCTGGAGTGTCATAAGTAGGAAGACTCTGCAATATATACAATTTTACATGGTTTATCTTGAAAAAATAAAGAACAAATCTAACACATTATTAGTGTATGAACCTAAGCTATTGGAGACACAGTATAAGAGAAAGCAGTGGAAAACTAAGGTGCCCGTTTTAGATATATAGGGAGAAAATTGTGACATGTTTTAATTATTACTTCAAAATCTGTTTAAGAAAGATTGTAATCTTCAATTCTACATGTGGTAACTCTATTGTTGAACTGAAAATACATATCTTTATATAGAAGATTCTCAGTATTGTATTCATACACACAATTATGAATGTCTTTTTTCTTTACCATTGTACAGCTGCTTTTCTGTCTTTATTAAATTCTGTCTGGTTTCAAGTCCAGGCAGGGCGAAACCTTGGGCAAGTTTCCTTACTCCACACGCCTAATAATAATCCCTCCAAAACAAAACAATAATAAATTGGTCATTTTCAATCCACAACTGTTTGTGGGTCACTGCTGTGTGCAATTGGCTGCCGCGTTTCGCCCACAAATATATGGTCAATTCACTTTACAGCATATTCTGTGAAGCGCTTTAAGACGTCAAGAAGATGTGAAAAGCGTTATATCAAATGCAAGAATTTTTATTATTATTATAAATAGATTTGAATAATAATAATCCTTGCATTTAAGTTAGCACCTTATTGTGTCATTGAGACGTCTCATACCGCTTCACAGACTATATTGTAAAGTGATTGTTTGTATATTTTGTGGGCAAAATGCAGAAGCCAATTGTGCACAGCCGTGTCCCACAAACAGTTATGGATTGAGTGCCCAATTTTTTTAATTTATTTTTTTAAAGTGATTATTATCCCCGGAAAGCAATCCGCCAATCGACTAACAACCGGTTTCCTACTTACTGCTAGGTAAAGAGACGTGTGTGGAGTAAGTAAGCTTGCCTAAGGTTTCGCCCTGCCCAGGAATCAATCCCGGGTCCTCACGCTTAAATATGTTTTAAAAACTCAACAAACATTATTTTCATAAAATGAATTGGTATTACATTGTATATGCAAGGAGATGATTCAGAAAAAAATGTTTCCCGACTTTATTGCAAGCCATTTACTCACACCCACATGCTGATTGTGGTCACACAAGGTTTTGAAGTGTTATTTTTTTACACAAACCTGAATATACTGCAGGTATTGATCCACTGATATACACTTGGGAATGTTGTAATCCTTGTAGAAGCAAAAGTCTGGAGCAAACATATTTTCACTGAACCAGACCTTAGCAAAAGTGTTCAGCAGTCGTTTGTCATAGTCATCTGTGACTCTGCCACCATACTGAATCTCGCCAATCATGTAACGCACAGTGGTCCAAGAAACACCCTTGTAACAGAAGATAAATGAGAACAGTAATGCTTACTTAGTATGTGACTTCATATTTTTGCTTGCAATGATAATGGAGATTATTAAACACTGAGCTACATTGATCCATTGTAATAACTGGCACTTGGGGTTAAAAATGCAATATTTGCAACAGGGGGAAGGGAGCAATGCAAAATGCAATGTGATTATTTCACAGATCACAGCGCAATATTGCCAAATATTGCAATGAAACTAGTTCAATTGTGTGACATCTATTCCCCTCGCCACCAACTTCAGCAGCTTTGGTAACCGTCATTGGGTTGTCATGACCACAAGGTTAATTTTGTATGTGCGGCTTCACAGGATACCAGTTTGACTCTTTCATTTAAACTGCTATCCAGTGAGGCTGAGACAGTGAACTCTGGGGGCGCCCAGAGGAGAATAGAGTCCAAACAACAGCTAGTTGATTATTAATCGACTTGTTTTGATTATCAACTCACAATGCACTTTTCACCCTACGATTCAAAAATGATTTATAAATACCAAATCTTGCCATAAAAACTAGACAGTTGCCATGCCAGACTGCACTTCCTATATAGATATATTTTATATAATATATAATTATTATTATTATATTTAAAATATTTTATTATATAAGCATTACTTATTATGTTTCAATTTACTCTTCAGTTTTGAAACAACCCTCTCAAAGAAAACATGCATAGCATTTTTATAACAATTTTATAACAATAAATTTATATAGCTCCTTTCATGTGGGGAGGACATCCCAAGGTGCTAAAAAGATAGGTTTTATATTGGTTTAATAAAATTTAATGTGGTGAAAACATATTAAAGGTCAGTAACCCATGAAGTAAGATTGTCTGGAACACTCATAATAATAAAATGATCTTTGGTGATATAGCACTTTTCACATTAGGAGGGTGCCTCTAAGCTCTTCCACATTGGCAAAATTTGTGGATAACAATATCCCATAAACAGCCATGAAACGAATGACCAATTTTATCTGGCGGACTGTTTGCCAGAACACTAGGAGAAACTCCCCTCGTCTTTTCAAATAGTTCCATGAGTTTTTTTAACGTCTACCTGAACAAGCTGACAAGATTTAATGTCTCATCCGAAGGATGGACGGATGAGGACATAAGGATTTAAACTGAGTGAGACAAAAGTCTGTCTCTTCTCTGAGCTCTATTATGGGTCAATAGTTGATTCCCAACTCTCCCCAGCCCTTGACACAAAATGATGAGTTAATTCAACAGTAAGAACCCCTGTGAGGGGTACCAATGTAAATATTCCTGATCATTAGAGGGTGTTGTACAATGGTCTACGCATATTTTAAAGGGCAAAGCTGTAATAACCTGCTGCATAAAAGGTCTTGAGCAATTTTGCTCAATCACTAAAGATTCCATTAGCCAGATCTGAGCAGTTATATCAACAATATAAAAGTGTAAAAGAAAACATCCCGGCTGTACCTTCTTGATGTTCATATCATCCAAGTGGTTCTGTACAAATTGCACTGTAGCATTAAAATCAGCCTGGTTAAACTCATATGGAATATTCCAACCAAGAGGACCAAACTTGCGCCGTTCTTGTACAGTAGAATGTAAAAAGGCAACTGCATAAAGCATCGGCTTCCACTGAGTCATATTACTAACATCCAACAGGTCCTGACTGATTCCTGTTGACACAAAGGGAGAAAATGTCAATGAACCAAAGACCACAGATTCTGACAGAGACAATAGAGTGATAGTGCACATTCTATCAGAGGGATTCACATATTGGGGATATTGGGGTCCATTGGAGCTCCTTTTGTGGTACAATTTCCCATTGTAAAGGCACAACAAAAAGATGGTTATATTAGAGCACTTGGTGTCTGATAGACCCCATTGTACAGCTTTACAGAGTGGCTGAAGGCCCGACCACCAATAAGAGGTTGCAGAGGTAAGGGGGAGCAAGGCCAACCTTCTTTTTTCTGTCCCCGGAAAAAGCTTCTCTTTGAGTCCCTCACAAATGCCTTCTCTTCCTCGGACCTCAACTCCCTCTGGCCCGCCACCCGCAGCGATCCTGATGCAGCCGTCAAGCTGCTGAATGACTGTCTCCACAACCTTCAAATCCCTGGCTCCCCTGAAATCCAGGGCTGTTTCCAAACCTACCCGTTCCCCCTGGTATAACAGTCATCTCCACTCACTAAAAACCCAATCCTGGACACTCGAACGCAGATGACAGAAATCCGGCCTCGCAATTCACCTCCAGCTGTGGCTTGAACACCTCCACACCTACTGCCTCTCCCTTTCACAGGCCAAAACTGACTTTTACTCTGAAGTCATCTTGGAGGCCAAAAACAACCCAAAGACGCTGTTTTTCACCATCCATCACCTCCTCCGTGCACCCTCTCAAGCCCCCTCTATGCTCACATCAAATGCTAAGTGTGAAGAATTCCTAAATTTCTTCACCTCAAAGATTGAAAACATCTGCTTGGCTGCATCGTCCTACCCCCATGACCCCTTCCACCCCACCCAGACCATCCACACCGCCTTCTCCCTCCGCCTTGGCTCCTGCTACACCCCCTTCCTTTACACTCCTTTGCCCCCATTTCTCCCTCCTCTCTCTCAATCAAAATCACTCACATGAAATTCATCACCTGCTGCCTCGACCCCCTCCCTACCCAGCTGCTGGTCACTCAACTCCCCCTCCTCTCCCCACTGCTGGCCGACATGGTCAACCAGTCTCTCTCCTGAGGCTCTGTTCCACTCTCCCTGAAAACTGCTGTCATCCCAACCCTCCTCAAAAAAAACATCCTCAATCCCTCTGATCTCTCACACTACCATCCCATCTCTAACCTACCCTTCCTTGCTGAAGTCCTGGAATGCATTGTTGCAGGTCAACTTAGGTCACATCTCTCCCTCCTCGAGCCCCTGCAGTCTGGTTTTTGCCCTGCCCACAGCACAGAGAGCACTTGTCAAAGTCATAAACGACATCCTCTCTATCTGTGACCAGGGCTCCCTCTGCCTCCTCGTCCTCCTGGATCTCTCTGCCGCATTCGACACAGTCGACAACGCCATCCTCCTCCACCGTCTCTCCTCCCTCATCTACCTTAGTGGGACCACACTCACATGGTTCGAGTCCTAATTAATCCTAATTAATCATCCTAATTCATCTCGGCGAATGGTTTCTCCTCCCGCCCCTGCCCAGTCACCTGCAGGCTAACCCAGGGCTCCATTCTTGGTCCTCTTCTTTTCCTCATCTACATGATCCCTCTGAGCAATGTCATCCGCAGGCACAGGGTAAACTTCCACACGTACACGGATGCCACACAAATCTACTTTACCTCCTCCAGTACCAACTCCAGGTTCGCCAATGTTCTATCAGCTTGTCTGGCAGACATCAATCAGATCCTGGATGAGTGCAATCTTCCTGCAGCTGAATATGGACAAGACAGAAGCCATACTCTTTGGCTCCCATCAACATCTTCATTCCTGTGGATCTGAACTCCTCAACTTCCCTGGGCTCTCCCTCAGACTCAACGAACCAGTGCGCAACCTAGGTGTCCAGTTCAACTCCCAGCTGTCCTTCCTCCCCCACATCCAGTCCCTGACCAGGACCACCTTCCTCCACCTCTGCCACATTGCCATTGTCTAACCGTACCTTATCCCAAATGCAGCAGAAATCCTTGTGCATGCATTTATCACCTCCGGCCTGGATTACTCAAACACAGTCCTCGCTGGTCTCCCCAGCTCCACTATTCAAAAAATCCAGCTCATTCAGAACTCTGCAGCCCACATACTGACCCGGACCAAACTCCGTACCCACATCTCACCAGTTCTGGCCAGGCTCCACATCACCGAACAGATTGACTTCCAAGGTCCTCACACTTGTGTTCAAATCCATTCACTCCCTGGCACCTCCCTACCTCTCCGACCTCCTCTCTCCCCAATCCACCACCTGGCACCTCCGCTTGACTAGCACCAGCATCTGCTCGTCCCTCTCACCCTCCATTGGAGGTCTACCATTGGAGGTCGCGCTTTCAGCCACTACGCTCCGAAGCTCCGGAACACTCTCCCTCAATCCCTCTGCCTTGCCCCTTCTCTCCCCTTTACATGTCCTCCCTGAAAACCTTCCTTTTCAATGGATCACCTCCAACCCCCCAGCTCGGAGTCAGGCTCTACCACCGTTAAGCACTCTGAGACGCTACCCTGCGTGGAGGGTGCTATATAAGTTGTTGTTGTTATGACTATCATCAATAATCATTATTATTATTGCTGACTTACCACAGAAGTTTCTTTTCAGACCTGCCTTTAGGCCCTGAGGAGGTTCATTGGTAAACTTGATTGACATCTGGAGAAGTGTAATGGGGAACAGCTTATGCACCTCCGTCGTCATCCACAGACGGAACGTCTCGTGGATATTCTCCGTTTCTGTAATGATGTCCATCAGTTCTTCCAAGAAATCGAGACCCAAATGACAATTCTGAAGCAGTGTCCATCCGCCCTGAAATAAAGAATTGTTAGTACAATTTGAAATACATGAAATGTAATTACTATCAAGTAATGGGAACTCTCCTCGGCCTTCCCGGCATCTCCCTCCATAAGCTGCAGGTCATTCAGAACTCTGCAGCTCGTGTACTGTCCCGCACCAGGCTTCGCGACCACATCACTCCCACCCTCGCTCGCCTCCACTGGCTCCCCATCCCCCAGAGGATCGAATTCAAGATCCTCACCCACAAGGCCATTCACGGCCTCGCTCCCTCCTACCTCTCCAACCTACTATCCCCCTACCTACCCGCCCGTACCCTCCGTTCCTCTGGCTCCGGTCTGCTCCACATCCCCCGCCCCAACCGCCCTACTATCGGTGGCCGGGCCTTCAGCCTCTCAGCCCCGAGGCTCTGGAACTCTATCCCCCAGTGCCTTCGCCGCCTCCTCCCTTTCCTCCTTCAAGGCCGGTCTCAAGACCTTTCTCTTTGACCGTGCCTTCAGCTCCCCTCTCGACTCTCTACCCCCTCCTCGCCCCCTCCCTTCCCTCCCCTCACCCTGACCATTTCCCCCCTGCTCGGGTCCTGACCCAACTGTACAGCGCCTTGGGACGTCCTCCTGACGTGAAAGGCGCTCAATAAATGGAATCTTGTTGGTGTTGTTGTTTTTGCAAGAACCAATAGCAGTCATTCTGCACACAAAAAAGTTCAACACAGTATAAGCTTTTTTTGATATACAGAATATCCTTTTTCTGAACAGTGTCATGAGATCTTAATGCCCACCTAGAGAACAGGCAGACAGGACCTCAAGTTATTTATTATTCATATTTGATATAGTACCTTGACTGTATACTCGTATTTGAAATTGCACCTTTCACATCAGGAAGATGATTCAAAGCATCTCATTTTAAAGTATAGCGACTGTATATTTAGTAGGGAGGGAACACAGCAGCCAATTTGCCCATACCAATGTCCACAAACAACTATGAAGTGGGGTATTGTTGGCAAGGAGACCAAGAGAAACTCCTTTCTCTTGACAAATAGTGCCGTGGGATCTTTAACATCGACAAAGCCAAGCACGATGCCGGTTAATGTTACAACCAAAGGACAGCATCTCCAACATTGCAGCACATCCACGGGCACCGCAAGTATCAACCTGGACTAGGAGCTGGAGTTACAATGTAGGGGTTGAACTCACAACACTGTGAATCAGAAACGAGTGTTACCAACTGAACCAAACTGACACAGTACAATGATGCCATAAATAAAATAAATAACTTGTCGGTGATGGATGTCGGGCAGCCTGTGAGTAATTCGCACTTCAGACACACAAATTACAGCTTCCTGGCACCTTCAGTATTTTCTCAGAACCTTTAAAGAGATTCTATACTTTCTCCACCAATTTTGCTGCTATTCAACTGACCTTTCTGGGATTGCTTGTGGTTTTACAGATATAAAACATTGAGTGCCCCAGGATCAAATAATAAATAAAATAAATAATCCTTGCATTTGGTTTAGCACCTTTCACTTTGGGAGGATATCCCAACGTGCCTCACAGGATTTATTGTGAATGTGGAATGACTGTGTATGTGAATCTGGAAATCAATTTCCTCACAGCAATATCCCCAAAATATCCTTGAAGTGAATAATCAATTTTATTTGGGGCAATGTCGGTCAGGATAGCAGGAAAATCTCTCTTCTCTTTTTGAAGAGTGCCATAAGATCTTTACATAAACAGGTAGATGGGATCTTGGTCTTTAACGTCTCATCTGAAGGATGACACATTTGTCTCTGCATCACCGGTCCGAGACTGCATTAGAGTGTCTTTTTAGATGATGCGAGTTTAAATTCGGACATGGAATTTGAACGCACAACCTTCTCACTCAGAAAGGAGCATCTACTGCTGCCATACAATAAGAGGCAAGCATACAAGCAATGCTGTTTTGGTTTTAATTTGTTTTAGAGGAGGACTGTTATTCCTTATGATGAACTGACAGCTAATTCATAGCCATTTCCTTACTTTAGTCATAGTTTGCTGGAGAAGCTTGCGAGCGTGAACCTCTTGTCCTTGCCCCATAGAGACGCAACGCGCTTCTATCTTGACTCTTTTGCCCAAAGCTATAATGGAATCCGTGGGATCAGAACCCATTGACAAAAAGCAAATTAGAGGAGTGCGTCGATCAGATTCCTCCCAGGTCTTTTCAACATCCAGGATGACTCCTTCTGCGTACTTTTCTCCCATTGCATCTATAACATATTTGCGAGCCTAAACAACAAACGACAAGAGGAAACATGGCTTTATTAAAAGCCTTCTCATGGAAATTAGTTTCAATTTCATCTTAAATAAGATTGCAGAGTTCCATTTATTGTCTAAATTAACCTTTTTAAATTATAATTTCCATCTCTCAGTACACACAGTACATTGATTTCTGCTCTGGTTACATGAAGGGGATTTATAACCACAGCTAATGAGTTACTAATTTTCACATATGCAATACAATCTGATTTACATTTATGTAGTGCCTTTCATGTCAGGAGGTTGTTGCAGATACTTCACGCTGGCTGGGCACCCGAGCTGGGGTGTAGAAGCCAAAGGGAATAGGGAAGGGAAAGATGACTGAAAGCATGATCTAAGAGCTATTCCTTGAGGCAGGCTTTGATAGTCATGGAGGGGGGGGTGGGGGAGGGAGAGAAAGGGATGGGAGAGTGGGCTGGAGTTCCAGTGAGAGAGGGGCTCTTACATGTTAGGAAGAAAAGAATTCCCAAGCCTAACTGAATAGGTCATCATTTTCCTTATAAACATTGCACTTTATTTTAGTTATAGTTGCACAGTTTCCAGAGATAATAACAATAATAACCCTCGTCGCTGATGCCTCAAAGCGATTCAAGGATATACTGCAAAGTATGACTGTATTTTTTTTTCAGTAGACGAACATGATCGCTTACTTGTGCTCAGCAATGTTCCAAATACAGCCATGGAGCAAATAACCAAGTTTATTTGTGACACTGGGGGCACTGGTATTAAAAAGTGACGTGGGGGGGGGGAAGAGAGGAAAGCACGATTATACAGTGACACTGGGACTAGTCGGAGTCTGGAAGTGAATTTTAACAGCTGTTGCAAAATCACATTCAGCTGAGCTGTGACTTGCTGATGGAGAATGAGGGTGCAGTACTCCACACACAGCAGACGACAGAATCAACAGTGCGACTCTTAAGGGAAAACATTTTAAACATATCAGTTATAACACTATAATAACTCAAATACAAATGCGAAGTGATCAATCCTGTTCCAATCTCAGCAATCCAGCAAGGCATTAGTGCCATGTGGTTACTTGTCTGATCTGTGGATTACATGTTGCCTTTTTTCTGGTCAGCCGGGTGTCTGACACGTGCAGAAAATAATAAAAATACTTACATTTGGCATAGCAAATTTTGGGGCAGGAGGATGTCTCAAAGCACTTCACAGGATATACTATAAAGTGTAGTGACTGTTTATTCTGTAGGCAAATGCTTCACAATGCTTATATTAATATCACCGCCATAGGAAACTACTGAGTGTCCCACGTATGTCCTAGAATGCAAAGTTCTCGTCCTCACTTTCAAGGCCCGCTAGGGCCTTGCCCCCTCATACATCTCTAACCTGCCCACTCCCTCTGCTCAGTAGGCTCCGACCTGCTCCAGGTCTCCCGCCCGACCCGCCCTACCATAGGCAGCCGGGCTTTCAGCTTCTCTGCCCCACTCTTTAGATAGATAATTATTTGGGGAGAACAAGTCTGCAGGGCTATGGGGAGAGATCAGGGAAGTGGGATTGAATTGGATAGCTCTTTTCAAAGAGCCGGAACAGACACGATGGGCTGAATGGCTTCCTTCTGTGCTATATAATTCTATGATTCTTTGGAACTCCATCTCACAAACCCTTTGCCTTGCTCCCTCTCTTGCCTCATTCAAGGCACGACTCAAGACCCTCCTTTTTGACCGTGCTTTCAGCCACTCTCCTACCCCCTCTGCCCTCCCTCACCCCAATCCTGACCCCCATGCTCAGGTCCTAATCCCTGACTCTTCAGCGTCTTGGAACGTTTTCCCAACCTGAAAGGCGCTTTCCAAATGTAATTTTGTTGTTGTATGTATGTATGGCTTTACCCTTTGTCTGATAATGAAGTGTCCAACCTTTACCCAAAGGGAAGTATCTTGCCTATCTAATCCTAGCGAGTTTAGGAACAGATTACCAAGAGACAGAATTTGGGAAACCCAGATTATGCATTCGGGCATAGGTGATGTTTACCCAGACATAAACTTACAGTTTACCACTGCATACACTGGCAAAATTCCTGCTGCTTGCCAGTCAGGACTGCCCTGCCCAATAAGGGTTTTGATTTGCATAGATAACAGAAGGAGAGGGGGAAGAATCCTAAAAGGGAAGGATTATACAGGGCAACATTAGTCTCAAAATGTGCTAGTTCTTGAGCCTGAAACCAATACATGTTCTGGAGAGTACCTGAGCAATGGTTCTGTCGGGACACCAGGATCTGATCAGGAGAAGACGTCGGAAGCAATCCAACGACTGGTCATAGGCATTCGGAACATCTTCCTCCTCAGGAGCCTCTTTATCAAACCAGATCTTCCATAGCTTTTCATTCCTCCCAATCTAGCCATGAATTCAACAGATAAATACACATTATCCTTGCACTTGGTAAAGGGATTTTGCACAACGGGAGGACATCTCAAAGTGCTTCACAGAACATATTGTAAAATGAATATACAACAAAACCCTGTTTTTTTGGACATCATGACTGCAGTCAATTTGCACACAGCAAAATGTAGGATTAGGCAAATAGGAAGAGTCAAAGTCACATAATGTATTCTGAGTCCCATTAAAACTACAGACATCAGTAAGACTAATTCATAAAAGAAATCCACAACAGTTAGATGAACTAATATGTCTTACAATCTATCAACAAGAAACACATGAGGAAATCTCAGCATAAGAATTTACATTTTTCTGTGTAACTTTCTCCAAGCGGCTCAGAGGGAATTAAAGTCAAGTGTTTTGATCGTTTTTGAAGGCAAACACAGGAGCCACTTGTAACAGCAAGTTTGTGGAAACAGCCATGAAGTGAATGAGTAATTAATCTGGAGGATTGTCAGAGTGAACACACTGAGAGAAGCTGCCTTCTATTTTCAAACAGTCTTTTGGGACCTTTTTCGCCCATCTGAACATAATCAGGGAGTTCAGTTTAATGTCTCAAATGGAAGGCTGAGCTTCTGACCGTGCAAAACTCCAACATGGGACTTGAACTCAAAACTGCCACAAAAGTATACTGGTATATGAAAATACAGCAGGCAACTTTGTGATAAACAAAAAAAGACCAATATCAGTGAGAAAGCTGATTTCTGCAAGCAGCCTCTTCTATATTCATTGATGGTCACCTGTGACTAATTTTATATTCAGTTCTTCTGCCTCGCTGATTTTGTTGTAATACACAAGCACATCAGGTTCTTTTGCTCATAAATGTGAAGGGAATCTTTGTTAAGCAAGCTGTCTTGTTTAATGGACTGTGATTGTATGGTCTGCAGTTTAATACATTTTCAGCATATTGGTGGTGAAATAGTGTATATTGTAAGCAGAAAATAATTTAAAGTGAAATCAAAAACCTGTTCATTTTTGGAGTTTTCTCTCACTCTATATAGTGAATTCATCACAGTAGTCTGAGCTATTGTCTGCCATTGATATTATGAAAATTTGTTCCAGTGTGCTTATAAATAACACAAATACAATTTGAACACATGGATCATGTATCTATGTACTATTATTTTTATATCTATCGTTTTCATTTCATTATTTTTATTATATACATATATTATATACATACAAATTATATATATTATTTATCCATATAAAAATACTTTTAGGGCTATTTATAAACTATTCTAGCTTCTTAATAAATAATAATAATATAATAAGCCTTGCATTTGATATAGTGCTTTTCATGTCTTCTAGACGTCTCAAAGCGCTTCACAAAATATACTATAAAGTGAATTGACTGTATATCTGTGGGAAAAATTTTATTTAATAAACTGTGGAAAACTGGATTCTATATTAATAATAATCCTTGCATTTTGATATAGCACCTCATCACGTTGTGTGGAATAAGGAAACTTGCCCAATGTTTCAACCTGTCTGGGAATCGAACCCAGGTCCTAAATTAACACTGAATTTAAGAATTTTCCAAAATTCTTTGTAGTCTTCAATTTTAAGACAAAGGTCTTTAGGCTAAGACCATGACAGATTTCAGACTTCTAAAATCTATTAACAATGTTCTACCTGATATTAACTGCATTACAGAAAGTTACCAGCTTTGAATACTTGCAGAGATTATTTGACTTACTTGATCTAAGACATCAGAGAATTGTCTGAGTTTGCTGAGTTCCACCAGGTTTAGCCAGGTCATGTCCAAGATCCATTTTGCAGGTTTAGGCGGACAGGCCTTAAAATCCAAAGAAGCACCTCCTGTGGTAACAACAACAACAACTTGAATTTATATAGCGCCCTCCACGCCGGACAGTGTCTGGTATGTACAATAGCATTATTATATAATTATTCATTATGTGCACTATGCTTTAAAGATTTACAATTTACAGACTTGAGGGCAAAGTTGTATTTCAGAGAGAAGTTACAACCTAATTTAGAGAAACCAATACAATGGCACTTTTGGAATGAGATGAAATTGTGAGCTAATATAATGTGTGAGAATGGGATATAGTTTGGAGATTGTGGTATGTTAAACATGTGTAAATGCATGTGTGAAAAAGAAATGACAGGTGTCCTCAATGATACAATTAACCAGTGAAAAGAATTACAAGTGATTCTATCACAAAAGTGAAAAAAATTACCAAAAGAAAACAGCAGAAAAACAGTTAAGTAGAAGCGAACTAAAATTGCTACGATATTCCAAATCAATAAAAGTTATTTTGTTTGATGGATTCTGTCCTGTACAGATGTTCTCTTGATTACATAAATCCAAGGAAAATAAATGTTCTGACCTTTGATGAGAGTGAGGAACTCTTGGTGTTTCAGTCTGTTACTTTGCATGTCAATCTTCAGGGTAAGGAGAAGGGTGAAGAGAAACTTGTGCTCCTCATAAAGCCCCCGAGCTGTGAACTTGTATACTTCGTACGTCATATGCTCTATGATGTTTGCTATCCTCTTACTAGTGATGGGACTTTTGACAGACCTGCAGAGACAAGTGCATGTATTCTGGTCAAGGAGCAGAGACAAGGCTTTTTAATCTATCTGTGCAGAAGTATGAAGTGTTAATTTGTAGCATTAATTCTCCACCTACAGAGAAAATATGGTTCTATATTTCCTGCTAGCATTATCTCAGTTGCTGACAATTGAAAGTAGTCTTTTATACTCGGTGTCAGCCTGGCTCAGCTAGTAGCACTCTCCCCTCAGTCAGAAGCTTGTGAGTTCATGGGCCCCTTAGGACATTGCAATCACAGTCTAGGTTGACACTCCATTGCAGCTTGGGGGAGGGCTCCAAGGTCAGAGGTATCATGCCTCATATGAGATGTAAAGCAAGCTCCTGTCTGCGTATTCAGGTGGACATAAATTCTCATGGCATTATTCAATAAAAGAAGGTGTTCTGGTGCCATGGCCAATTAATTTGGTCACTCACTTCATGGCTGCTCATGGGACTTCACTATGTGGAAATTGTCTACAGAGTTCACCTACAAATAATCAGCATGCTTTACAGAAAAGTCTGTAAAGGCCCCATTTGATGTGAAAGGCACCTTATAAAAATGCAAGCATTATTATTATCATTAGGACACTATATTGCAGAGACATGTGCACCAAGTGGAGTAATATATGGGAATCGTAAGCCTGTTGTGCTTTTCAAGCTGCTGCTGCCATCTTGGCACCAGGCAGTAATACAAGAGGAAATGAATGGGCACACATTATACTGACAGTTATGCAGGATCATTCACCCTCTATAATAAATAGTTAAAAGGTCTTAAAACAGTTGGCAATTTCTTACCAGGTCCTGCCTTAGGGACACAGTGGTACATATAGTTGAACTTATACTGACTGCAACTGGAAATGTTTCAACAGCTGTTTTCTCCAAAGGAATTTTACATTTACTCCCAGGTCTACAAATGGGTATCACTGAGGAAATTATGAAATACATTTGCAGATCTGGAGATGTAACATTAATGTTTTTATGGCTCCACTCTTCCTGACAGCGATACAATAAAATTCTGCCCAGACTTTGCTGGTTTGTTAATTTTATACATACCACCACACACCATGCAGCTCAATGCATTTGTCTCTCATAATATTTAGATTCCTACCCCAAAATTTACATTAACCCTCCAATGGTAGATCAGTAGTACAATAACCAGGCATTCAAAATGTATAAAGATTTAATTATTGGCTCCAAACATCTCAGATGTCACACTGTACAGATTAAAAGACGGGAGTGACTTTGTAACTAAATGGGGAGCTAAACTGCTGGTATAAAGCACACGACCATAAAAGCAATAATTGTATTTTGTTTAAAGTAGATTTGAAGGGGGGAATGCTGTGATTGATTTTTTTTAAAAAAAGGCCTCCTGATCATCAGGAAGAGATGAGAAACGTCGAAAATAAGATTGACCAAAAAATAGGGGAAATACCTAAATCAAGAATATAAGGATCCCAGAAGGCACCAGATGACAAGACCAGCCAACCAGACTGGAAGGTTAAAGAGGAAAAGAGTACAATTAGGTGCACATATATTAATGGTGAAACCTGAGGCCCTGGTGACAATGGGTAAGTACAATGTGGTAGGAATCACAGAGACATTTCTAAATCGGCTCACTACCCCGTGTTAAGGATGCTATATAAATGGAAGCTGTTGTTGTAAACCAGAATGATGGAAGTGAATATAACTTACAAGGATGGAGGCTATTCAGGAAAATGGAAGGTAAGCAAAAGGAAAAGTAGAGCAATTCTGTGGATGCAAAGGACCAAGGCACTATTCAGGGAGTGAAAGTAGTCATTTCACTGGGGTATAGTGAACTCAGCTCAATACCGTTCAGTTTGACTTGGGAAATGGCACAAACGGCAACAAAACTACAGTACAACTTCAGATGGGCAAACATCAAAGGTATAGGAGCTGAGTAAAGAGAAATCGATTGGGAGGCAATACACAAGGACAATATCAGTTCAGTAAATGGATATCAATTTAAAACTGATCAATTCAATATAATCATTGATAATAACAAATAAAAGACAAAAAGGAACGAAAATAAAGAACTTGCATTTTCCCGTTTCCTGTGAATACGGTCATGAGATCTTTCACATTTACCCGAAAAAGCTGATGAGATCCAAAACCCTCATTCAAAAGCTGAACAAGACGTTAAATCTCTGTTACACACTTCAGATTACATTTTAAAGATGAAAAGATGACGGTTCACTGCAGTAAAACTTAACAGACATCAACTAAAGCCAATGCTTTAACCACACATTCTGCTTTATGTGATTTTGAATATAAGGCAGGGTTTTCTTCATTAAAAAGTACCACTAAACTCTTGGTGCATTTGAGAACTGGTGGTGTTTTAGAACTGTAGTGAAGTTCCTGATTTTCCCTAAATCCTCTAAAGTCAACTCTTTAGATTTGAGTAACTACAGCATAAAGAAAATAAATGGTAAGTAGCATACTTCCTAAATACATATTAAGAAAAGAATTGGGGCACAAATTTTCAGAGTAAGAAACAAAAATGTCACGTTTACTGCAGCTTGAATATAGAGATCTATTTACAAAAAGCTGTTACCTGGCTAATGACAAGTCAAAGAGCCCCAGGAATTGACGCAGAGACGTTTGATACATAACGTTCACCATGCTCATTTCCGTGATCAAGAAATACAGGATACTCCCTCTGGTTGCAACTGTGGTAAACATAAATTCAAAAAAACTGAAGACAATTGCATGCATATTTCCCAAGAATTAAAAAAAGCTCACTGATTTTACTTAATCTAAACTATCTTGATCATATTGTTACTCACTGATTAACAAATAAAATTGTAGAAAAATGTTTTATCGATAAATGTTTTAAGTCTGATGTTGTGCAGGAACTTCCTGGAAAGTGGAATGTTGCTCTCCATGCCTGGATCACCACTACTAAGTGTAATTGTACCTTTTGGCTCAAAAGTGCTTGTCATTTTGTTTATTTTATACTTATTTTCCAAGGTTGATCTGCCAAGAAGGATGTGAAATACGCATTTCCAAAAATTTTTAGTTATCAAGTGGACTAGAATTGAGGCCTCTGGCCTGCTCAGCACAAAGTTCGCCTTTGTCCAGGAAGATTTTACTCTTTGTGATCTCCAGACATACAAATTTAAGATTATTGTCTTAAATTGTAAGATTGTAAGTAATTTTGATAAATTCAATTCATTGCTAATTGGAAGCCAGTTTTACATAGTTATCTTCTGAATCAAGTGGCTTTAGGAGAGAAGGATTGGACTTGATGGCTCACAACTCTGACCTGGGCGGTACTCTTCACGGGCAGTATTAATCTGTATCTCTGTCTCAGCAGCTGTCTGTAGTTTTTGTGTGACCTCCTCTGCCGTCTTCTTTGTGTTGCTCAGAACAGTGATAAGGCTTTCATCTTCAACAAGAGAGCCCTTTGTGCTGGTCAGACGATACAGCAGATTGTCTTCCAACTCCTTCATCTTCCTCTTGTTTGAGGTTACACCTTCCATCAGATCGGTTCGCTCCTTTTCCAGCTCCTGTGGTATTTTGACCCCACAAACAGCATACAATTAATGCGTTTACTTCAAACAACTTACTATATTTGTAGAACTGTTTATAACTCACAAGCAATAGTTGGGGAAACATATGATTGACGTGGTGAGAGACCGCATTGGATGTTGATGTGTAGCCCAGCAGTGCATAGCATCTTCAAACTCAGGCTCCTATTATAAGCTTGACTACACACTGCGGGTAACACAACCTCCATTCAGGTGAATGGAAGGGATGCATGATGACTTACCTGCTAATTACCCTCTCTCCCTGCAAACAAACATCTAAGGACCAAAATCGCTGTGGTCCCAGCCAAAAGACCATTGTCTTAAATTTAAGTTTGTGCAGATTTTTGGAAAATTCTTAAAGCCATTCTCAATTTGGAAGTCAGTTTTCTATATATGAAATGAGGAAAACTGTCATTCCAAATTGAAACACATTTTATGAATTTTCCTAAATTCTCCAGAATCTTGGTCTCTAATCTGAACTTTCTGCCTTAAGAACATAAGAAATGCTGGATGAAAAAAGACCAAGGACCATCTAATTCGCCTTCCACCTTCCTGGTGGTCGCTTGCACATATGTCCCAAACTACCTATGTACTATATCCCATAATGTTATTTTCTAAAAAAAACCAATCTAATCTGTGTTTGAAAGATTCAACACTTCCTGCTTCAACCGTCTCCTTCGGGAGCCTGTTCCACCTGCCTTCCTGTGTATGGTTCAAACCAGCTGAAGTTGGTGAACAATTGATGTTCACACTATTTGTTTGCTGATATGTGCAGCAGGAATAGACAATCTGAGCACATGGTGTGAGTCACCCACTAGACGAACGTGATGGGAAAAATTGGAAAAGCTCAATTGGGAATCTGTACCAGATTTTCTCATATCATACATAAGGATCCATTACTACCGATCAATAGAGACGTTTCTGCTAAATCCTTTCAATCTTTGTACAAACATCCCAGTGCCAAGCAGCACTGGGCAATCAAGCAAATGAACATCTCACTCTGAAGGCCATAAGTTGATAGATCAATTGGTAGTGAAGGCCCAACATTGCAATCAATACAGATTTTAAGGCTAGATCATGGGAAGCACTCGATTAAGGTCAGAATTCAAAGTCTCACAGGTCAAATCATTCCCTTTGTTCCTGCTCCTCACGCATGAATAAAACCATCAATAATACAAGATGTGAAGAGGTTATGTTATTTAATCTTTGATCACATGGCGAAAGTGCAGAAGTGCAAAGGAAACAAGCTTCAAAAATTAGACTCCCAGGTGTTACTATGGTAATTAGCTCAATTACAAAGGAACTGAAGAATTTATCAGAGAGAAGAGGATTGAAAGTTCTATGGTCAAGCATAGGCATAAACCAGAATGCGCCATAATAGGATAAGACAGACTTCCGAAGATAATTTAAATAGCAACGTAGCTGTTTTGAAAACCGTTTACACAGCAGTCTAGAGATTTCCCATACTCCTACCTGCTTTTCAGTCAGAATGACTCTCCCCAGTAACTGGTCCTCCAGCCCTTTCATAGTGACAGTGAAGTCAATGATGGAGGTCCGAGCACTGATCTCCGGTGTATATGCTGGGTTTGGAAGCTTTGTGGTAATGTATAGTCTAAATCTATTCATTACATCCACTTCTTTATCACCAACTTTCACCTATTGAAAGCAATGATTAGTTGAGCTAATGAGCAATGACTAGACAAACTAATGCTCTTCTTTCTTGAGAGGAGATAACAATACTTATATTTGATATAGCGTCCTTCGCATCGAGAGGACATCTCAAAGTGCTTCACAAGATATACTCCAAAATGTTGCAACTGTGCATTTTGTAGCGAAATGCCACAGCCAATTTGTCCCACATTGCCCACAAACAGCCATGAAGTGAATGACCAATTGTATTTGGGCAATTGTTGGCTAATACAAAGGGAGAGACTCACTGCACTTTTCAGATTGTTCAATGGGCTATTTAATATTCACCTGAACAAGTAGACATGACTTCGGTTTAACGTCTCATCCGAAGGATGTCCCCTCCAACAATGTAGGGCTCCCCCAACACTGTGCTGAAGTGTCAGTCTCGAGTCTAGACTATAATGAGTTCAAAGTTCTGATGTGAAGCTTCAACCCACAATTTTCTGACTCAGAGGCAAGAGTCCTATGATTAAGTCAGGCTGACACATCTGAGGTTTCTAAAATAATTATAAGTTTAAGATAGGATTGAGAAAGTAAACCAGGAATAACATTTTCAGGTGCAACAATGCAGTAGGTTTAGATTTGCACAGGTTACAACGAAGGGTGTTTGAGACCAGGACACTGGACTCATTTATAAAAACAGCTTGATGCTGTAATAGGAAAATGTATGGTTGGTATTCTGAAAGGATGAAATAAAATCTTCATACAAACCAATCTTATTATCTTGGGTTGGTAAAGAAATGATAAGTAAAATAAATCAGCAACTCTGAGTGAGTTGTCTCATGATCAGTTGAACTATCAAGGGATAGAAATTTTACGAGCTCAACTGAATTCTGACAATTTTGTAACTGCCTTAGAACTGCTATTATTGCAAACAGCCAAGCAGTTCTCACCATGCAATTCTTCCTTTTGATACTAAACATTTCATAGAGCATAGTTGCTTTAATAATATTTGGAGCTTGAAATTCCATGAAGCCATAGTTTTGAAGGTATTTTATCTTAAAATATACCTGTACAACAGTAGAACAGGTACAATAGGTTTTCTGGTGTACTTATAAAGAACCACCTTACAGATTAAGGCAGAATTTGAGAATTTTCCATAATTTTAGCTGGTTAGACTCCAGCAGTACACCAACGCATTCTCTTGGGTCCCCAAGCTTTGGCTCTTGCCTAATACTTTCTGGAATTAGGTAAGCAGGATGCATCCCTCCAGGGAGAGTGTGAATTCCATTCCAACAATCTATCTCTGGGATTTCCATGTGTATCTGGGATGCATGGAATTCTCAGCTTGGTTTGGATACTCTTAAGCATGATGATGAGTTTCTGCATCTGTTACACCCCAGATGATCAAAAAAAATCAAATTTTTAGGCTGACCACAGTGACTCTAATTAGCACTTTCCATCCCAAGAAATTATGCTAATCACCAACATCAGAATATTTTTGAAAAATTAAATCATACATACAAATACAGAGTACAAATAAAATCCAGAAGACTTGGGAAGAAAAACAGAGGCCAATGTACAATCAGCCACGGCTGAAAATCTAATATCCTATTAATACTGATGTGATATGCAAACAGTGCTGCAATGCTCCTGAAAATACATGCTGATTGAGGATATGGTTTCACTAAGACATTGATTCGCATGACTGCATGATCAATGTAGGTGGTGAAAATCGATTTGGTCTCTGCTCAGGTCTTCCATGAAGATGCCCCTTAAAAATACATTAGACTGTCCTTCACCCTTTTAATGTTATTAAACGGTCAGTCACTCATAATTCTTTATGGTCCACCGTACTTGGTCCCTCCTTCACTACCAACCTAATACACGCCTGACAACAATACTCCTCGCAATTGAGCCAGCCCCATTCAAGTTAGGTGACCTTCTCTAAGTGCTTCTCAGGATTTACTACAAAGTAAAGAGTTGGCCTCTTAACGTGAATGTCACCATACCACCTATTTTGTAGGCAAACACAGTAGCTGTGTCCCACGAATAGCCATGAAGTCAATGACCAATCAAGTGGGTGACCGGACACTTGGAGAACCTCCCTGGTGGAGACACAAGTTGCTTTAATTCTTCCCGTAAAATAAAAATAGGGACTGAAGTTTTTTTTCCTTAAATGTACGAGCTGTTACTTTACAGGCTGAAAGAATTCAATATTTGGAACATGAACTATCAAATTTAAGTCTGAGGAAGTAACATTTTGATTGATGAAAGTCTTATAAACACATTTGAATTTAATGTCCCAGGGAGAAAATATGGATTATGGTAACAGTAATATGGATCTGTTGTAATGCCTTTCACGTCAGGAGGACGTTTCAAAGTGCTTCAAGGGATTTACTGTAAAGTGTAGGGACTGCTTTTTTTGTAGACAAATGCACCCAGAAATTAATAAGAGCCCAAATCACTCAAGTGATTGGTCCACTGATTTAAATCTTTTGCAGATGTTGCACAACATTTGTAACTGTTGTATTGTGCGCTTCCACTCTATGGCTGCAAAAGACCAAACCAGCTTGAAACTTTTTTTGAAAAACCTTTTGACAGAAGATTCTGGATTGTATGGGATGCACATTCAGAATTAAATTTGGGGTTTGCCTTTCTGAATGAACATGTAAACCACTTTATATTAATGGCTTCAGTCATGCCAAATTAAGATCCTTGGCTCTCATTTAATTCTAATCATTAAGGACTCCCATAAAAAGGCAACAATGAGGTAGATGCCATTAAACTAATTTATGGAGATTCTTGTGCACTCAGGCTTTGCAATCCATCCTAAGCCTTGAGTGAGAACTGCTTCTTTTAAATTTCTTTCAAATCATTCAAGCTAGTAGATCCATCCTCGTGAATGTAAATCAAAAAGGCACCTTTAGCCTTTTCTGCCAAAAATACACCATTTTCCCAAGCTTACTGCTACCGGATTTAGTGCATTGAGGCTACACTGCCACTCATAGCAGCAGTTATCGGCTTCTGCCCATTCTCGGTATTTACTGTGGATGCTCTTGTGATGCTGTGCGAATGGAAATGGATGCTGTTCTGGTGCAATCGTGGTCCTCTACCTCACTGGGTTTCAGATCATGCTGAGATAGGATACTGCTGGAAACAGAGCTCAATAATAATAATAATAATTTGGTCACTCAATCCACGACTGTTTGTGGGACACTGCTGTATGCAGTTGGCTGCCGCGCTTCACCACAAAATATACAGTCAAATCACTTTACAATATATTCTGTGAAGCGCTTTGAGATGTCTGGAAGACGTGATAAGGCGCTGTACGAATTGCAAGGATTATTATCGGTAATCCTCTCCACACATTAACACATCACGTAAATACACACAGTTCACGCATAATAGGCCTCACAGTTCAGACTCCATGGGGAGTACAAGATTTGTTTTGATATAACCATACCATAATGAATAACCCCAACACATTCTAAATCGTACTGTCAAAAGGTTATTCCTAAATATTTTCCTGTTCAAACAATGTTCTATTCTGTTCAAATCACGGCATTCAATCACATTTTCGACCTTAACACCAAAAAATAAAAATACATAGAAAACCATAAACATCAGCAAATGACTGATCTTTATAGTATGGGTATATTGGGGAGGAAAATTTGGTGTTCATAAACCAGAAGGTCCTGATCCAATATAAACCTATTTTGCAAATGAAATTGCTTTTAATGAAAAGAAAAATATCCAATTCTGAAGGCAGGCAAAGAGTGTTTTGCTTCTGGCCATTTATTGGGCTTCTTTCAGGTCCTTCAACAAATGGAAGGAAATGGCCATTTCTTTAGGCAATGTGAAAAGTCTCTACATTATACAAAATGACATATTCCACTTGGTGAACATTATTTTGACCATTTCTGTGTCTTATCGCTTGAATTCCCACTCTCAAGCAATCTCTTTCGCAGGCTGTCCAATGCAAATGTCAGGGAGAGCTCATCTCTTTCCTAAAGACTTTGTCTGAATATTTAGTAACATCGTAACATTTTGAAACCCTTGCTGTTTGTGTTTTGCTTTCTGACCGTTTATTGGACTTCTTTCTGTAACTTCAACAAATGGAAAGAAAAGACCTCAGCAAAGTCCTGAATGCAAAACGTCTTTTGGGAATCATGATTTTCCTTAGTTTGTTGGCTTTTTGTTGTCTTCAGATCACTTGTGAAGATCTTCCTCTTTGACCATACCTGTGGTCACTTGTCCCCTCTCCCCAAGCTCCACCACTCTTGAGCACTCCGAGATGCAACCCTGTGCGAAGTGCGCTATATAAATGCAGGTTGTGGTACCAGAAGTAAATTTTGTAATCTGGGACTGTGACCTTGGCCCTATAATTTATTTTTAATCACATATTCAATAAATATTGTCCTAAAAAGCAACAAGTGACATTATTCAGAGTGAATTTACCTTGTATGTAGAACCTGTTTTAATGAAATTTTTCTCCAAGACATTGTCCAGGGCTGGGTCGAGCTCCTCACCAACATCCTCAATAAGCACTGGTCTGCCGAGTGACAGCCCATCCTCCAGGTGGTTCCTGAAGTATTTGTGATTTAAAGACGTGATCTAAGGAGACAACCATTAAAAGGTGGGTATATAGAATTCACTTTTCTATTTTTACCTGTCAATAACAACCGTATATTTTTAACCAACTCTAACATCAATTGCACCGGTCACTTATAGTCTGATACACATAGGAAAACAGGACAGGGGGAGGCCATTCACCCCATTGATCCTGTTCCACCAGTTTATCAGATCTTCACAGATCTTTTAATTCCAATATCCTGTCCTTCAGTCATATCTCTTAATACCTACTACCCAAGTCCCCATCTCTCCTTTAAATATCCCTCCCGAATCCAACTCTGCAGCTTTCTGGGACAGACATTCCACACTGTCACAACTCTCTTTGTGAAGAAATCCTTCTCCGCAGATTCCTTCAGCAGTTCTAACCATCTGGTTCTGATTTCATTCCTACGTGTAATATTCCATAGGGATGATACCTTGACTGGATGCAGGCAGTACTAGCCGGAAAAGTCTCCTGCCTGCATTCACGTGCACTCAGCCACTATGCCTCAAAGCTTTGGAACTCTATCCCTCAATCCGTCCGCTTTGCTCCTCCTTCCTCTCTTTTAGATCATGACTGAAGACCTTCCTCTTCGACCTTGCTTCTGGTCACCACCTCCCTCCCCCCAGCTTGCCGTCAGGCTCCACTACTGATAAATGCTCCGAGACGCTGCCCACGTGAAGGGTGCTACATAAATGCAAGTTGTTATTGTTTGTTGCCAGTCCTGAAGCTAACTTTCTGCAAAGTAATACAGCAACAGGCTCAGGCAGTGGTAAACCACTGGTCCATCTCCAATATTCACTTAACCTCTCCATAGATTCCTTCAGCACATCTGATCTAATAACCCTAAAATATTTTAATACAAGGAACTTAAGTTGTTGATTGTTTTTAAAACTCTTTAAAGTTCCTTATTCCACAAGGTCCTTGAAAGAGTTGTTGCTTCCCAGCTTCACTCCTTCTGCTCCTGCCACACCCTTTATGAATCTTTGACACTGTGGACTACTCTATCCTCCTCCACTGCCTCTCCTCTCATCTTTCACGGAACTATCCTTGAATGGTTCAGATCCTATCTCTCACACCGGCTCCACTTTGCTTCCACAACCAGCTTCTCCTCCAGCCCCCACACCGTCTTGTGCGGTGTTCCTCTGTCCTTGGTCCTCTCATCTTCAACCTGTACATGCTCCCTCTTGGTAACATCATCCGCAGACATGGGGTCAACTTCCACATGACATGACACCCAACTCTTCTCTGCCTCCACCAACGACTCCAAAACCACTGATGTCCTGACAGACTGTCTGCCAGATATCAAGTCTTGGATGAGAGCCAACTTTCTACATTTGAATGTCAGCAAGACCGAGGCTCTCCAGATTGTCTCGCGCCAGCGCCTCCGCAACTCAGGCACTGGTAGCATCAGCAAACAAGGATGCACGCTTCACCTCACCAAGCCAGTCAGGAACCTAGGCGTCTTGTTTGACCCTCAACTGTCCTTTCTCCCCCACATCTGTGCCATGACTCGCTTTGCCTTCCCCAGCTCCGCAACGTTGCCCGACTCTGCCACTGCCCCACCCCTCAGGCTGCCGAAACCCTCATACATGCCTTCATTACAACCAGTCTCGACTATGCCAATGCCCTGCTTGTCGGCCTTCCCAACTCTTCCCTCCACAAGTTGCAGCTCATCCAGAACTCTGCAGCTTGTGTGCTCTCCCACATCAGGCTCTGTGACCTCATCACCTCCACCCTTGCCCAGTTCCACTGGCTCCCCATCTCTCAGAGGATCGAGTTCAAAATCCTTGTCCTCACTTTCAAGACCCTCCACGGCCATGTCTGCTCCTACCTCTCTGACTTGCTAACCCCTTATCAACCTGTCCACTCACTCCACTCAGCAGGCTCCGGGCTGCTCCATGTCCTTCTCTCGGCCCGGCCCACCATTGGCAGTTGAGCATTCAGCCGCCTCTCTGCCCCACCCTCTGGAACTCCATCCCACATTCCCTTTGCCTCGTTTCCTCCCCTGCCTCCTTCAGAGCACGCCTCAAGACCCTCCTCTTTGACCCTGCCTTCGGCCACCCTCCTACCCTCTCTGCCCTCCACCCTCCCTGATCCCAATCCCACACCCCAGCTTGGATCCTAATCCCTAATCCCGGACTGTTCTGTGCCTTGGCACGTCCTCCCAATGTGAAAGGCGCTTTACAAATGTAATTTTAGATTTGTATTTAAGAGGGCAACAGAGGAATGTAAGACAAGGGAATAGGAATGGTGGGGGTTATGTGGAGTATGGACTAGTTGAACTGAATGGCCTGTTTCCATGTAATATCATTCAATGGAACTATGTAACACCTTGTTATTGGTTCACTGTATACAGAAGTTAGAGTTACTAGCACATCAATTAACACTATGGAGCCCACCAGAGAGTAGAGAATAATGATTAAGCTGAGAATACCTGGAGTTCCTTCTTCGCCTCTTTGTTTTTTATCCATATCTTGCCCTGATTTTGTGGATCAATCAGCAAAGGGTACCGAGCTGCTTTGGTAACAATGATTCCATTCTGTATCGACAGCTCATCGTTCGGTAAGCCTTGCAGGTTCCATTCACCAATTGTCGGGACGTCAATTAACATTTCTGTGAGGTTCAGGTTATTGGCAAAGGGAATTTTACGTGTTTTCATTTCCTTTTGCCAGTCTCTCAGCAACAAATTACGGAACTCCTGGTTGAAGGGGCCTGAATATGACAGGAAAGCGGTGGCTAACAACACATCACCTGAAACAGAAAGTCAAAACCAGCAGAGCGTCAACATTGCAATACCACACTCACATTTACACAGCACAGTGACAAGCACCTGATGGGTAAAACTTCTTACAGGACAAGGAATAATGAGACTGCTCCATAGTCATTGAATTAGATTACAGTCCAACATGTTCAAGCAACTACCTCCATTCGGCAACAACCACCCTGGACAGCCTGGTTCACACACCAACAAACTCTTAGTCAGAGGCCACCCTTATATAAAGGCTACTTTGGCCAGTCCAAGTGGTGATAAAGACAGGTTTTATTATATGTGACTGCCTGTGAATCAAGTTAAAACTCAGCAACACACAAGTGGTGTAATGGGAAAAAACCCTAAGGATATTATAAATTGCACAAAGATATGATCAAGCAGCTGTAAACAAACAATAACTATTAATAATAACAATTCTATTCATTCATTATGAAATTACATTGATAATCTAGTAGAGATTTACTGAATCATTCTGCTCGACAATAACTCTTGATGGGTTCCACAAGAGCAAAGTTATCTGTGATGCTGGAAACATTAATTGCACATTGTGTGTCTGCCCAACTCAGCTGCCCAACTCTGCCCAACCCTTGCCTCTAAGTCATAAAGTTGTGGGTTCAATCTCCACATTGGAACTTTGAAGTCAGTTTATGCTGACATCCAAATGCAGTCCTGAGTTGTGTGTTCGATTGTTGGTGATGAGATGTTAAACTGAAATCCTGCCTACCTTTTCAAGTAAAACAGCAGCTTTTTGTGGGACACTGCTGTATGCAAATTGGCTGCCATGTTCGTCTAGAAGTTACACAGTCACTACACTTCACGTGAAATCATATAATAAATAATAATCCTTGCATTTGATATAGTGCTTTACACGTCTTCTAGACGTCTCAAAGCGCCTCACAGAATATACTGTAAAGTGAATTTACTGTATATTTGTGTGCAAAACGAATACGAATATGAAGCACTTTGGTATGTATTCCTAACATAAAAGGCATTACATCAAATGCAAGGATTATTAGTACTATTGTCTCTGACGAAAGGTCATCGACCTGAAACGCTATCGCACTTTCGTCTCTCCATAGATGCTGCCTGACCTGCTGAGTGTTCCCAGCGACTTCTGTTTTAATTTCATTTTTGCAGCATCTGCAGTATTTTGCCTTTTACCCACCTACAAGACGTTTGGTTTGTGCTGAAAATTCCTTGCTCTGTTCAGTCCATCGTTCCTTTTCACCTGCCAGCCCACTGATCAGGGAGGATGCAGTCTGCATCTTGTGTCGGCAGCGCTCAGCATCTTCCAGCAGTGTCTGAGAACAAGAAACCCAGAAGCTTCTGAACAACAGCAGCATGTATAATAATAAAAATAATAATCATGCATCATAGTGTATCATGAATTTTCACACTTAAAGACCTGGTGAAACAAGGCAGTGATCCTTGGAGCACTTAGTTATAGATAGTTGATTGTTCTTTTAATAATAATCCTTACATTTGGTAGAGCATCTTTCATGTCAGGAGGACCTCCCAAAACACTTCACAGGATATACTGCAAATTATAGCAACTGTGTATTTTGTGAGTGAATGTGGCAGCCATTTTGCACACAGCAATGTCCCACAAAGAGCCACAAAGTGAATGACAAATTTTATTTTGAGAAACATTAGCCAGGACACAGATGCCACAGGGTCTTTAATCCACCTGAAGATGAAGACATGGCCTCAGTTTAACGTCGCATCCAAAAGACAACGCACTGCCTTATGAATTCCAAATTCCGACATGGCACTTGAACCCACAATTCTGACTCAAAGGTGCGAGTGAGCCAGTCAGGCTGGCCCACAGAGTAACATTCCCCATTGCAGGATCCTGTGAGCAGCTTCAGATACTACTTCTTTGCTTGCTCCAAATCCAAGGGGACAGGCAATATTTTTTGAAAATATCCTATAATAATGTATTAATAATCTTTTCATTTGATATAGTGCCTTATCACGTCATTGAGACGTCTCAAAGCACTTCACAGAATATATTGTAAAGTGGATTGACTGTATATTTTGTGGGCAAAAGGCGGCCAATTATTGTTTGTGAAACAGAACAGAAAGTCTCCTGCAGATCCATCCATTGTCCCAACGCTGTCTAGACATGAAACAAGTCAATAATTATTGACTGAAACTCCGTTGTTTAGTGACAGATTCAATGTGAAAATTAAAGCACTGAATCTGTAACAAAGCATCACAAAGCACAAATATATGCATCTCCATTAGCAGGTACTTCTTCTGCAAGACTCTGTCTGAAGAGAAGGGGATTGAGCAGAAGGGCATAAATAAATAAATGCACAACAAATGTATTTATTTTGGTCAACTGGGTAAAAGAGAATTAGATTTCCAAAATAAATTTGGAAATAACTGGAAAGAAGCTTACTCTAAGTAAATCCTGGGCTACAATGACAATAATCAGGTGCTGTGGCAGGTAAGGCAAAGGAGCGAGGAGGGTGCACAGAGACTTTTTAGACAATTAAATTAAGATGCTAGGAAGCAGAAAATTATAGTGAATATGCTTCTGTTAACATGGTGACGCAGCCTACATGTGTCTACTTGTGTTGTCTCAGGTCGGGCGAGGGTTTATTTTCCGTAATTATTCTCCAGTTGTTTTCTTGGTTAAATTTATTGTTTGTGCGTCAGTCATTTTTTATTATTTATGGTTTCTGTCATCCTAAAATCAAGAGACACCTATAACAGTGGAGCAAGTATCATGGCTATCAGCTTCATATAGCATTTATAAAATGCAAGAATTTCTCTTTCCCCCAATCTCCATCCCACTTCTGTCTCATATAATTATAGCACCTCTTCTCAACTGAAACAGTGTGCATGTAATTGTGAAACAAAGTGGTTTGTTGGGTGATAATTGGTTAATACTCACTTGTTTCTCCATTATGGCCTTCTCGTATGCTGCCTGTACAACATCCAGCTCTGCCTGTTTGTCATCCAGCTCTGCCTGTGCTTTTTGGAGATCTAACATGGCTATCTCCAGGCGGTTTTCTTGAATTACCAAATTCGCCTGAAAGAAACAGAATATAATAATCTTTGCATCTGGTATAATGTGTTATCAAGATATCTGAAAGTGCTTTATAGGATTTTACAGTAAGTGACTGTGTATTTTGAAGGTAAATGCAGCAACCAATTAGAAATGGTTGAAAGGTCTGACAAAAGGTCATCAACCTAAAACATTAACTAATTTTCCTCTCTCTATAGATGCTGCCTGACCTGCTGCGTGTTCCCAGCGACTTCTGTTGTTATTAACCAATTAGAAATGTTGGAAAATCAACAAAGGTTACTTTTTACAGTCTTAGCTATAAAATAATATCGCACTTGTTGTTATGCATTGATCAGTCAAATGCTTTCACATTACTGTACCTTTAATGGCAACACTTCCTTGTTAATGGAAAAGAATGAAGCCATAGCCTTGGTCCACGAACAGAGTCCTGCCACGTTGCCACAGACTCTCTTGGCTGTTTCAATGTTGTAGTCCGGCATTTCAAAGTAAGGCTGGAGCAAATCCACAACCTCCTCGTTTATTGAGTCTTTAGGAAATTGCTAGGACAGTAAAATAATGTGGTTAATGTGCCTGGAACTCTTCTTGTGCCAGTTTTTAATTCACTTGTAAATGCAGTTGCTTTTTTTAAATCCAACAACACAATGTAAATTAATCTAAAAATATGATTGGTTGCAGCAAAAAATATTGTTCAATCATCTTTCCATTGTGCCTGTTGTACCTCGGTTTGATTTGTTACTCAGCACAATTTGGTCTCTTCGTCCTATTTCAATTGGCTTGTTTCTTCATTCTCCTGCAGTTGTTCCACAGCCCATGTCCATTATTATCATTGGTTACGGAGAATAACCAGATCCTTGTGCCTTCTTAGGAAGCAAACAGCCCTTGGGACATTCTCTAATGTGTAATGTACTGTATAAATGTAAATTTGTTGTTATTGCAAACTTGTCTGGTGTGCATTTAAACACCAATAAGTCCCAGTGGGGAAAGGAATGAGTTGGCTAGCATGGTTTACATCTCTCCCGGAATAGCACCAGTAGCTGTTAATGATTTTCCTATTGATTAAGAGATCATCAAGACAGCTTTAATAAAGAGCTCAATATCTGGAGCTAAAAAATGTCAACAACAAAACTTTAATTTTATCGTTTCTGGGAATGAACAAGCTGCATTATGATGGTCATTTATTACATCATAAATGTGCCTATGGGAAAATTTTAATTGATGCTGTATACATTTTGTAATAAACCACGTTTGTTGAACACATGAACATAACAGCTGCAATTTAGAATTAATGGTGTAAAGAACTCAATTTATGATGTTGGCTAGCTACATGACTCACTTATCAAATCAGCCCCAGGAATTATACACCCTGTCATCTCAGTAAATTCACTTTACATATTTCAACATTTTACTTACTCCAAGCAACCATTCCTCTTCAGAGGAGCAACAATATAGTTCAGTAACTGAACGGTGTACATTTAAATGAAGACAATGAGAACAAAAAAATCATGCATTTCTTAAAAGTTTGTAACCATAGAAATGATCTCTTTTTCTAGCCATCTAGAAAAATGTGGACATTTAGACATCCCATTGTATTTTAGACTGCTCAACAACTTGTACCCAGTATCACTGGGACACCCAGAGGCCCATAACACATTCTTGTCTCACTCACGTGCACAAGGCGTGTCACAGTGAAGCTGAAGTGGGGAACATCATTATTATTAGTAGTAGTAGTAGTAGTATTATACCACATAATTGGCAAAAAGCAGAAGCAAAAATGCTGGAAAACTGATCCTTCAACTACCTGGAGATTTGCCAAAAAGTTTCCTGCGGTCATTAGCTTCAGTGATTCTTGCCAGGAAGGTGTGGGGCAATTCTTCTCAGCATCGAATTTCACAGTGTTCACTCTCCTCTGGAAAAGCAGTAGTACGCAGTCCATGATTCGCATGATGAGGTGAGGTGGCCTGCCCAGGGTGCGGACAGTTGCAATATCGGAAGGCTTAATGGTCTGTAGGAAAAAAGGGGTGGGGGGGGGGAGGAGGAGGTAAGTAAAGGAAGTGTATGCCTTATGACCTCTCTTTTCGACCATGCTTTCGCCCCCTCCCCCACCACCCCCTCATCAGCGGCACCAAATCATTATGGTCATACACTTAGAACCATTTCCTTCAAATTTAAAACTGTGCAGAATTTTGGAAGAGTTTTAATTTCAATCCCAATCTGGAAACCGTTTTTTATTGTTCCTTATTGGTACTGCTGGGGAAAACTGGCTCCCAATTTAATCTAATAGTTTTCTAAAATTCTGCAAATCCTACATTTTAAAACAAAATAGTCTTTAGGCTAAGACTACATTTTCCAAGTCTCTGGATATTTTAGTTTAAACTAGAAATTATCTAAACATTTATTTAGAGAATTAGGATAGTCACAACTTTCCTAGTTGAACTAAAAACTAAATTAATATTGACTATTTTTCATCTTGCTGTACACAGCTTTCATTGTTCTCTTTGTGGCTTCTTTCAACTTTTCTTTTAATCAGTTTATGCCATTGGGGCAAACTATTTTTCTAATACTTCATTTTTTCAATTCACGAAAACCAAGGGATCCTTGGTAACAAGTCTTAAATAAACTACTGATGAGTTTCTCTCAAGTTTTTCAAAATTAAAGTTTCTAAATCATGTTGTCAACTCTGCTAAAAAAGTGGGTTTCCACAGTATATTCGTGCTATAAACAGAATTGCGCTATATTAGGCCCCGTTATAACAGGTTCTGACTGCAGTTAACTAACAGTCCACCCAGATCCCTTAAATAACAGAAAATATGGAAATGTTGCTCAAAAAATTTATCCTACTGATGGAGAGGTAGGTACATGTAACCATCAGTATCATAGAAATTCCAGCATAGGGTGAGACCATTCAGTCAATTGAGCCTATGCTTGTGCTAGCTCATCCAACTGCTCCGATCCCAATTCCCTGCTCTTTTCCTGAACTTTTTATTTCTTCCAGTTCAAATGTTTATCCAATTCCCTTTTAAATGTTGGTAGGATCTCAACCTCAGTAGCCATTTTGGGTCAACAAATTGCATAGTTCAGTGGTATTTATAAGATCCATAAAACAGAGTATTTATTTGCTGGGTTCAGAAAATCTATCTGCCATCACAAAACCAAATACTCGCCTGAAGAGCTGCCTCGGCTTCCTCTAGTGCGGGTTTTGCAGCCTCCAGTTTCTCTTCAGCAATGGCCTTGTCTGCTGATATACTGTCAACAATGGCCTGAGCCTTGTCCTTCACCTTCTGAACCTCTATCTTTACCTTTTCAGCTGCTTGAGCCTTCACAGTCACTTCTTTCAGCACCTGAAAACCAGAATTAAAAGCCACATGAAATAGGATTTTTATCTAACTATTTTGAAGTTGAACACTAAACTTAAATCCAATCTCAGAAATCATCATCTGACTGGACATCACAACAAGAGAGCACACATTCAAGTTTGCAGAAGGCAATTTCAGGATGTATGATGGGATGTATTTCTTTATCAATACGGTAATTAATGTCAGGAACAGATTACCAGGAAGGATGGTTGAGGACATGATAATGGACTTGTTTAAAAAACAGCTTGTTGTTAATAATGGATGAAAATAAGGTGGGTATTCTTGAAGACTGAGATCAAATTGGCCAAATAATTTTCTTTATCCAAATCTCTGATTTTTGTCAGCACTTCATCCAAGAAACGATGGAGTTTTTTTTAATGTCCAAAAGCTGTTAGCAAACATCACAGCCAAACTAAATCCCATCCTCATGTGAAATACACCGATCCTGTAGGGATTCCTGGACAGTGATCAGGAGAGTGCCCAAACCTCAACTTCCTAAAGTAAGGAGTTTCTGATGACAATTGCATTGCCTTTACTGAGATCAGCTAACTCAGCACAGTGGGATGCCCATTCTCATTAACATACAATGGCCGCCTACATGAAGCAAAAGATAGAACGTGTATATGCCATCACGTGGCTGGTCTGATGGAAGACTCCCAATTGCTGGTGGATGATTATTGCTGCTGTCTTCAAATCATTCAAATATCATTCAAATCATTCAAATATCCTACAGCAATATTACGGGCAGAGGAGGGAGGAAGAGGATCAGATTGCAGGCAATCTAATCAGCCTATTTATGGATCCATTCAATAATGAGTACCAGAGTGAAGAATCCTCGCAGAATGTTATTGTACAGAAACAAGCGAATCAGTCCATCAAATCTGAAAAAAAAATTCTCCACATCTAACCCCATTCTCCTGCTTTCTCCTGTTAATTGTTTCATTTATTTTCAAACATCTAAGTCATTTTAATAGAATTCATGGATTCTGCCACAATAAAATGACCAATATATCTGATTTTGTCCATTAGAAACAGATATTATCAAAGTCCCTGCACTTTGTGGCAAGTTGTCCCTTTAATAATCAGAATAGAGGTCCTAAGACTCAGATAATGAAATGACCTCAGTGGTAGCAACTATTTTTTAAAGATAAGTCTTAAACATATTATGATATTTTTTCAGATAATAGGATAGCTGAAAAATAAAATTTTTTGGTCATGCTGTACAAACCCACTATTATTCATGCTGCACTCCCTCTTCTGAACTGACATTCTGAACATCTGTGATCAGGGCTCCCTCTGCCTCCTTGTCCTCCTCGACCTCTCTGCCACCTTCAACATTGTTGACCACTCCATCCTCATACACCACCTTTCCGCTTTACTCAATCTTCACAGGACTGCCCTTGCCTGGTTCGATTCCTATCTCTCTCAGCGTCTCCACTTTGTTGCCTCTAACGGTTTCTCCTCCAGTCCCCGCACTGTCACGTCTGGCATCCCCCAGGGCTCTGTCCTTGGCCCTCTCCTCTTTAATATCTACATGCTCCCCCTTGGTGACATCATCCGCAGACATGGGGTCATCTTCCATATGCTGCTCTGCCTTCCCTCACCTCAGTAACATCGCCCGACTCCGCCACTACCTCACGCCTCAGGCCGCTGAAACACTTGTTCACGCCTTCATCACCTCCAGGCTCAACTATGCAAATGCCCTGCTTGTCGGCCTTCCCAACTCCTCCCTCCACAGGCTGCAGATAATCCAGAACTCTGCAGCCCGTGTCCTCTCCTGCACCAAACTCCGTGACCCCATCTCCCCCACTCTCGCCCGACTCCATTGGCTTTCTATCCTTCAGAGGATCCAGTTCAAGATCCTGGTCCACACATAAAAAGCCCTCCATGGCCTCGCCCCACCCTACCTCTGCGACCTCCTAATCGCTTACCAACCCACCATTCCCTCCGCTCAGCCGGCTCTGGCCTGTTCCACGTCCCCCGACCCACCCACCCCACTATTGGTGGGAGAGCCTTCAGCCACTCTGCCCCCAACCTCTGAAATTCCATCCCCCAATCACTCTGCCTCGCCCCCTCCTTAGCCTCTTCAAGTCCTGCCTCAAGACCCTCCTCTTCGACCATGCCATCGGCCACCCCCCTTCCCCTCCCCTCCCCCCCCAACCCCAGCTCGGGTCTGAAATGCTGTACTCTGTCCAGCGCCTTGGGACGTCCTCCCATCGTGAAAGGCACTATACAAATGTAATCTTGTTATTGTTGTTGTTGTTCTGCTGAATTTGGTATTTTTCCCATGACAATAATAATATTTGCATTTGGTATAGCACCTTATGATGTTGGAAGCACGTCTCAAAGTATTTCATAACATTTACTGTGAAATTGAGTGATTGTTTAATTGTAGGCAAACATGGCAGCACAACTGCGCACAGCAACGTCCCACAAACAGCAATGGATCGAGTGAATGACCATTTTTATTTGGCAGATTATTGGCCAAGGCATCAAGATTGAGAAACTCACTTCACTTTTCAAATAATGCCATGGGATCTTTAACGTCCATCTAAACAGATAGACGAGACCTCGGTTTACAAAGGAACATAACCAAAGTCACTTAATATAACTTTATATTAAAAGCAAGGATTGTTATTACTGTGGTGAGCAATTCTAAAAAATTTATTAAATTCACATTAACTTATAAAAAACAGAAAAGAAATTGATAAAGAGAAGTGAAAAATGTAACATTCAATGTTAAAATCAGCATTGCCTGAACTCACCCTTAGTTAATAACAACTCCATCAAAATTGACTTTCCCTGATGTCTCAGAGGTTTCATTGGCAGGTGCTCACACATTCTTTAAAAAAATCATTCTTTAGAGCCCCCTCCAAAAAAGGCAGCCAGGAACTTGGTTTAATGTCTCATCCGAAGGACGGCACCTCCGACATTGTAACACTTGGAACTTGAACACACAATCTTCTGACTCAGAGGCAAGAGTGCTACAACTGAGCCAGACTGTCTAGAAGTAATACACTGGAAAAATGCTCACCATGTCAGCCTTCTCATTGGCAACCTGTAGTTCCCTCTCCTTCACCTCCAGCTCTTTACTGAGAGCTGCCACTGATTCCGAAGCCTCCTTCAGCTTCTCCAGACCAGTGTTCATTCTACAGTACAAAAAACAAACAGCAGTACAGCCAAGCCGCAAACACTTCTCAGAAGTGCCTCCTTTCAGGACTTTTTTATTTTGAAAAACATGAACAAACTAAGAAAACAATTCAAGAGTTACACACTCACACCTGAAAATGTTTGTGTTGCTTTGAGTTTTACTATAAGGCTATTCTACAGAAGAAATATAATTATCCACACTAACTGGGACCAGTCCCATTATGGATAAGCAAACTGTGCAGATAATTGGATATCACGCAAAATACAAATTGACACCAGAGAATGACACCAGAGTTAACTAAAAAATTATTGCACCAGGAGTTATACAGTCACTGTAGTGCCTCACTGTGCCAGGCCTTCTTCCTGACATTCTTTCTCTCATAGCCCCCTTCTTCCTCTCTTATTTTGCCTCTCTCTCTACCTTTCTCTATGACCATCTCGATCTGTCACTGTAACCCTACCTTGTATACTTACTTTTATGCTATCGGAAAACAAAGTTATTTGCCTGCTGTGAAGTTGTGTGCAAAGTAGTGAAACATTTTACAGAACACCACTAAATTGTGCCCCTAGAAATTGTGTGTGCATTACACAGGCTCGCATTCCAGAACCCAATATAGATAGGTGGAGATGGAGATAATTGGTGTGCACATAACCAGTATATAACTGTATATAAAATAAAACTTTCCATGTCTACTTCCTATTCATTCTTCCCTCAAGTAACCAAGGCAACTGACAAGCATAAGAGAAATCGAGTGTGAATGTTAGATGAAACTAGGATTCAAATATGAATCTCCAAGAAAAGTTATTTCATTTCGGTCGAGAAATTCTACTCTATTAAATACTGACCTGTTGGCCATTGTTTGAACCTCAGAGTGTTTCTCTTTGTAGATGGCCTTATATCCCTGGATGAACGAGAGATAGGATTTAGGCGTCACGTGGGTAGATCGACGGTATCTCTGGAAATAATCCACACATTTCTCCGCCACTCCATCCTGGAAGGAACCCATACACTGAACCACCTCTCTCTTCACCTCTGTGGTGCAGTCAATGTCGTAAGACGATAGGAAATGCTCAGACACTGTTAAAAAAAAAGGCACAAATTTGTCATCTACATACACAGTCTTTTGAAAAAGTTCTAGTTGAAAATAGTCCTTGCATTTCATGTTGTGCCTTTCATGTCAGGAGGACGTCTCAAAGCACTTCACAGTAGACCGTGTGTTTTGTAAGCAATTGAAATGATCCTTTAAGAAATTAAAGAGAATTGAATAAGTAAACTGCATGTTTTAATATTTGCCAGTTTCACATTGAGAATTGGCTCAGTGGTGTAAGTGGAGAGTGAGGCGATGGGAAATCAAAGATCCGAAATTCCTCAGAGCCTTAGCCATAAGGTCAAAATTTTAAACACTTAAGATTGTGCAGAATGTTGGAAAATTCTTAAATTCAAGTCTTAATTTGGAAGTAATTTTTTAAGGATATCATTCAATGTTAGCCTGGCTCAGTTGGTAATACAGTGCTGGGAGCATCATCCTTTGGATGAAACAGAGGTCCCATCTGCCTGTTCAAGTGGACATGAAAGATTCCACGGAACTACTCGAAAAGAGAAGGGAGTTTCTCATGGCCAAAAATCGCCCAAATTGCGTATTCATTTCACTTCCATTTGTGGGGCATTGCATGGAGCAACTGGCTACAGCATTCATCTACAAATACACAGTCACTACACATTACAGTTTATCCTGTGAAGCGTTTTGAGATGTCCTCCTGACATGAAAGGCACTATATCAAATGCAAAGGTATATTTTTAATTAGATATCCAAAGTTCTTTTTAAGATTCATTTGAAAAACGGCAGAAAACCAGCTTCCGTATAAAGACTTAATTTAAGAATATTCTAGCATTCTGTACAAATCTTACATTTTACGTAAAAATCTCAAGACAAAGACCATGGCAAAATGTGGGGCCCTTGAACTCTGTACATGCACATTATACACACAGAGAATTGATACTCACCAGTCTCTGAGCGCCAGTGACATTTTCAATGCATGAATAATTCAAAAAAACTTTCAAATAGTCTCGCCAGCAGTGCTAAAAAGCATATTCATCTGTTTTACACTGAACATTAAGTGTCAGGTCTGTATTTAGAGATACTGCCCGATGGTAAAGGAGACGATAAAAGCAGTATTAAAACAAGCCTGAGAAGATATAATGAACTACTGATGGAGTGTAAATTTGGATCAGAACTGCATTATAAAGCCAAGCACTACTCACTAACTGAGGAAATTGAGGACATAAGACTATAAAAACCTAGTCTCCATCCTTCGGGCAAACAATCTAAATATAAAATAACAATGCGACTTGCATTTATTTAGCGCCCCTCATGCAGAGTAGCATCCCAGACAGTTAACAGTGGCGGAGCATGACACCGAGCCGGGGGGAGGTGACCGTAGGCACGGTCAAAGAGGAAGGTCTTCAGGCAAGACCTGAAGATGGGAAGGAGGAGCAAGGCTGAGAGATTGAGGGAGAGTGTTCCAGAGTGGCTGAAAGCACAGCCACCGAAGGCAGACCAAAGGGAGGAAGCATTCAGGGAGGAGATATATAAGGCATTCAGTTCATGGAACATATTTCACACCATTTCATTCAAGCAGACTCTTCCAACTAACCTCTCTGGTTTCCGATGTTCAAAATGCTTAAAGGAAAATTTGGTGGATGTACTATCTGCTGGGACACACTCACCGGCAATGAGAGCATCTTTGGGCCAGCGACTGAACCAGTCCATGGTGCAGCCTGAAATGAGGGCAGGAAACTTCAGAGCTCGATTTCTGAATCTTTCTCCCACTGGTGAAAAGCAAAGGACCACGTGAAGGTTCTGACGAACTCTGGTCATGAAGTAGTCATAAAGGTTCTCATTGGTGGGTGGCCGGCGAGGATACTCTTTCTTCATGACAGGTATGAGGTCACTGGTGATCTCGTCTATTTCATCGCGAGGAAACAAGTTAGAAACCTAAAAGTGTGACACAAGAGGTTAGGCTCACAGTGGCAAGGCTGAATCGTAGGAGTTCCTGGCTCCAGCTGTCTGTCCAGCAGTACTTGAACCAACATTCAACATATGTCTGTTTACCTAGCAAATGGGAGGAAAGCAATCAATGTCTCTCTGACTCCAATAGTGAAACATCTGGCAAAAGCAGAATAGAGTTGACTCCACTCTCTTTGGCAGACTCAATGAAGGAACCTAAGAGCCAGGCTCCAGAACTCAGGCTCATTGATGACTAGCCAGCCTGCATAGCTCTTCATTAGGACCTTGGAGAGATAGAGATAATCCTGGGGGCAGGATTGCAAGCCAAGAACACAGATGCATAGCATGGATCTAGCCAGACATGCAATAGGAAGGCTACAGATAAGCTTCGCAGTTTCAGATGGCTCAATTCCAGCAGCACTCAAGTGGGTAATTTGAAGGCTTAATGCTTTTACTACCACTAATCTGAGCCTGAGTTCTCAGGCCATAGGCAAGCTGAATTTGTCTTCCCCATAAACAAGAAGAGCTGGAATTGGAAGCGTAAACTTAAAATATGTTTCTATGCTTATCAGACTCCCGACAGATTACAAAAATTGGAAGTATTTTGCCAACACAGTTCTATGGGGGATGGGTTTCTACTTATTGTAATGCATCTCCTCCCGCTAGCACATTATGCCTCTTACTGTAAGCATTTTGATCAGCTAACAGAATATACAATGCTACTAAGCTTGCTAAGAACTGATAATGATCATTAAATAAAGGACACTCAAGTTTGCAACAGATTATGCTGAGACTTACTTTGGAAGCCAAACACTCACTCAGTTGAGCTGCCAAACCATCTCAACATAAAAGAACCTACACCAGACTAAAAGTGTTACAGTTTCAGGTACAATATTGTGACTCAATACAAACCAGAAAAAAAAACTCCCAATAATGTCAGTAATGTGTTGGTTCCCTAGTATGGTCTTTTGCAGAACAAGAGATTTACTTTATTCATTTCTAAAATGCATCTGTATACAGGTCAAGCCCCAGTAATAGGGATTAAGATCTACATCACAAAATCAAATACTGTTGTTCAAATTGCAGCTTTGAGATGTCTCGAAGACATGATAAGGCGCTATATCAAATGCAAGGATTATTATTATTATTACAGCTTTTCTTTCAACAGAATTATTTCCCACTGACTCACAGGAACTCTGCTTCAGAGATAGACTGCAATGAAGTTCCCACAGGTCAGTGTAACATACCTCCAGTTATCCAAAAGTCCCCCCATTTGTGAAGCTCAAATTCTTTTCCAGGAGTCTACTATTTCTGGAACTTGAAAAGTTTCATCTTGTGCTCGGAGTGAATTAACTGCAGACTGTGAATTTAAGAACTGTGTGGAAACCATATGAGACATATTTCTGTTTTTCTGTTTCAAAGATTGATTGCATACCTCTCCTGATGACAGAACATTGTTCATGTATTCAAGGAACGACTCATCTTTGATCTCATTGTCTGTAAAGATAAAGGTGATACCCTTGCCTTGATGCCCAGCTGTTTTGTATAAAACCTTCAAGTCTTCCATCAGGTTAAAGGTATTGTATGATCTATGGAGTCAAGAAGATAACTGGTTTGTGCAAAAGAGCATTGCATTACACAAAGGTCAGCTATCAGGCATCAAACGCAGTAACTTTCAGCATCATTAATAGCACAGAATTCTTCCCTTTTGAGCTCGACAACATTTAAGCGATATTTCATATAAATGGAGAAGAACTTAAATACTGCTAAAGCAACCACCTCTATTAGCAACCACCAGCCTGGAATAGTCACAAATGATTTCCCAGAATAAATACCCTCTATTCAGCAACCATCTGTCTAACACAACCAGTGTCCATTCTTTTTTAGCCTCATCGGTGTACAGATATCCTTTCCTGTTCTAGGTGAGTATAAGTGTAATTACTTAAATTCATTCCCACGAGGTGTGCAAATTATACGAGAAATCTAAATCAAGACATTTCTTAAGCGAGTGAAATAATACAGCTCATTTTACAATCATATTAAATGAACGATGCTTTGCCCCCCAGTACTGTACTGGTACTGACAATGCATTACCAATTTCCACAGGGCCACATCGAGACTCCTAGCACATTTACCAATGCTACGCTGAGCAGCCAATGTGATGCCCACAGCTTCCCACCGCACATGTGAGGTCATTACTTTAAAAGATATTTATTAAATTGTTTTTTTTAAGATGAATGAGAGGATATGCATCGGCAATTTAGAAAGCCCATATGGAACATTTCCAAAGATAACAAATGGGCTGTAACTTATGTACAAATTAATGGTCGACTTTGGTGGCAGATAACAATAGATGGGTTAATATGGTTCAAGGGAATCGCTGGACATCTTTGTAATATTGTCCTGTATTTGATGTTAGCACACACTAACACAATTAATTAAAGTCACTGAAAAATATTGGCCTTACCTTGTTAATGTGATTTGAAAAGTCTTGTATCCAGCAATGAAGGATGCTAGTTTGGTCAAACTCTGCTTGCCTGACCCACCTACACCAACCAGCAGAGCATTCCCACGAGATGTGCGAATTATACGAGAAATCTAAATTAAAGTTTTTCTTAAGTGAGTGAAACAATACAGTTCATTTCACAGTCATGTTAAATGGACAATGCTTTCCTCTCCGGTACATTCACAAGTTTGCCAAAGATTCAGTATTTTGGACCAAGAGTGCAGCTGTACAGCTTCTAGTTATCTATTTATGTTACTTATACTTCAACTTTGCAAGATCACCGTATACCATTTGGTATAGAACATACAGCACGGAAACAGGTCAATCAGCCCAATTATTACATGCCGGTATGTTTTTTCCCTTTCCTAACTTCAGCTTGAGCCAAGAACTTAAGGTTAAGAAGTTGACCTCAAGTACAGGTATTCAACCTTACGAGTTTGTCAAAAGCCACTTGGGCAAAACTTAATTGTGCATTTAAATGACAATCATTTTACCTTCACCAAGTGAGTCATAGCATCCTTGAAGCACACCATATCCAATCCTGCTCCACGGATACTTTCATTATATTGCTGCAAAAACATATTCAGACGATCTTTCAGATGATCGAGACTCTCAATGGGCTCATAGATCTTTGGCATCTCAAAGTCAGCATCTTCTGTTTCATCACCTGTGTCAAAAGATTAAATTTTTATTAAAGTGTACATTAAACTCATTTTACTATTTTGTTTGCTAGGAATGAAGTTCCAAAAAAGATTGGAAATGGTAGGTTTTCACCTAAATGCATTTTTCAGTTACAAACAGCACACATTTCTTAGTCATGTTGGAACATGAATATAACTGGTTTGTTTACACCTTCACCGATAAAATACACAACCATAATTTACTGCATATTCTGTGAAACATTTCGAGACATCTGACTAATGCGGAAGGCACAATATCAAATGTAAGTAATGTTACTTTACGTACTTATATTATTACCTGTGGCTTCAGGAGCATCTCGTAAGAAGTCTACAAAGTAAGTATCAACTCCAACATTAACAATGGCCATAGCTTTCTCCTTTAGCGCCTCCTCAATGAGGTTTGCTAATATTTTGTCAAACCAAGCTACGTCATCTGGGGTGGTAAAGCGGTCAGCTATAACACGCTTGCATTCATGTTTCCACAGCTCCAGGACCACCTAAACACATACAGAGGAAAACAACCATTTGCATTCATACACGACTTCCAAAGCAGCAGAGCATCGGTTAGTAATAGTGGAAAAATGGGATACAAAACATGTGATAACTATCACTGGCAATATCCACTCCCTGTCAATATCTAACCACCAAGGGCGACCTCCCAAACTTCATCTCAATGATTGAATCTAAAGCCCATGCCCTGGGCCAATAAAAAATTACAGAAATATTTGCCAGAAATTGCAGGGAAATTTTTGGCACACTTTCCTGAAAATTGTGGGGAGTTGATTGGTGCTATTGAGGTACATTTTACTAATAAACTATATTTTTTTCACTTTATTGATCAAAAATAAATATGAGGAAATAACACATTAGATTGTTGTAAAAAATATTAAATGCTTCTTTAATAAAAACTCAGTGGCCTTTTTTTGTGGGGGTGAGGTGGGGGGACACCAGCGGGGCTACAGGAGCTTTCAGCACCGCACATATACCCAGAGAGAGAGACTCACACACGCACACACATTCTCAGACACAGAGAGAGACACACACTCACAGGCAGAGAAAGAGACATACACACTCAGACACAGAGAGAAACACACACACACTCAGACACAGAGAGAAACACATACACACTCAGACACAGAGAGAAACACACACACACTCAGACACAGAGAGAAACACACACACACTCAGACACAGAGAGAAACACACACACACTCAGACACAGAGAGAAACACACACACACTCAGACACAGAGAGAAACACACACACACTCAGACACAGAGAGAAACACACACACACTCAGACACAGAGAGAAACACACACACACTCAGACACAGAAAGAGACACACACTCACTCAGACACAGAAAGAGACACACTCACTCAGACACAGAGTGACACACACTCACTCAGACACAGAGAGTGACACACACCCACTCAGACACAGAGAGTGACACACACTCACTCAGACACAGAGAGTGACACACACTCAGACACACTCACAAACACATAGAGAGACACACACAGGCACATCCACAAATACACAAGAGCAGAGGGAAACCCAGACATACTCACACAGAGAGTGACACACACCCACTCAGACACAGAGAGTGACACACACTCACTCAGACACAGAGAGTGACACACACTCACTCAGACACAGAGAGTGACACCCACTCACTCAGACACACTCACAAACACATAGAGAGACACACACAGGCACATCCACAAATACACAAGAGCAGAGGGAAACCCAGACATACTCACACAGACTCACAAACGGAGAGAGACACACACACACACTCACAAATGCATATAGACATACACATAGACAATTATAGACACTCTCACACTCAGAAAGAGGAGGGTGTTTGTAGCGGATTCCGCAGGGGAAGTGTGGCCCAGCCCATGACAAACAATATACTTGTCACCTGTATTGGGTTTTTCAGTGATAGTTCCTCAATATCAGCTTGTAAACACAACACATTTTCCACCCAATATTTCGAACCGTTTAAGGAGCATTTCAGCTTAATTGGAAATACGTAATTACGTTCATCAGAAAGGAAGGATCGATGAGGTTTGTAGTCTAACAACAACAACTTGCATTTATATAGCGCTCCTCACGTAGGGTAGCATCCCAAAGCATTTGACAGTGGCGGTCCCCAGGCATGGTCAAAGAGGAAGGTCTTCAGGCACAACCTGAAGCTAGTGAAAGAAGGGGCATAACGAAGGGATAGAGGAAGAGTGTTCCAGAGTTTCGGGGCATAGTGGTTCAAAGTGCGGCCTCCAATGGCAGCCAGAGGAGCACGGCTAGAACTGGTGTGATGTGGGTACAGAGTTTAGTGCGGGTGAGAATCCCGGATATATTTCAGGTACTTACATTTTCACTGCAGACAACCTCTGAGATGGTGTTCAGCATCCCCTGCCATATCCTTGACAGGTCTCTCAGATTGAAAATGTAGTGAAATTTGGCTGGTGTGGGCAACATTTTCAATTTGGTTATCTGCCAAAGCCTGCGAGTCAATGGGACCAGCTTTGATATTACACTTCTCACCTCCAGAGGGAAGCCTCGTTGTGTACAGTAGTGACCAGTTCCAATGACACCTACAAAGTAAAGTTTGTTTTGGTCAGCTGGGTGGGTGTCTGACAAACGCGGAAGCCCATCACCATGCTTCAAATATATCCAAACCAAACAGAGCTCTATGTAGCCTCCCTGGACATGGACATTTCAGAGATATTTATTGGAATAGGCACTCTCTCCCTGGAATTACTTACCTAATTCCAGAGAGTATTAAGCATAGATTTGCAACAGCCAAGCCTCTGGGAACTCCAAGTGTATTGCTATGTATAACCATCTAAAGCCGCATGCCATTGAAAACAAGCTTTCCTGCTGCTTGTCCAGCTAGGACCACCCTAGGGTTTTGACGTGCAGGGTTAACAGAAGCTGAGTGGGAAGAATCCCTTCCCCAATGACTGGTCTGCCTTCCAGGTCCTGCCGATGTGCTGTCATCAGCAGTGTCCTGGAATACTGCGGACCTGACTGGCTCAGAAACTGAACTACTGAGACCGCCACAGAGGGTTGGCTCGATTCTAACATTCTGTTGCCAAACATGTCACCTTGGAGCCAGTTCAGCTCTAAGGAGACCCTGCTTGACCCCCCCACCCCCCCTCCACCAGGGGAAGTGGGAGGAAGACTAGTTGGTCACAAGTATTGTAAACCAAAAAGCTAGATATAATAATTTAGTTTTTCAGACATTTACATTTTACTTTCCTCAATCTACCCAGTAAGTAGAATTTAGATCAATCACTTGATGTGTTCTCTTTTTCTGTTTTTTTATTTCCTTACCAAAAATCTTGTCAATGGAAGCATTAGAAGGCAAGGTGCAGTTAAATATTGAGAACTGTCTCTTCAGACGCTGGGGTATGTCATTTCTGCCACCTCCAGGATGTATCATGGCAGCGAGGAACTGGATGTCCATAATGTTAGTGAATTCACCTGGTTTTTCCAAGTTATAAAAGCCATTTTGCTCCATCAGCTGTCGCACAATTTCGTTAGTGACCTAAAATAAGAGCACAAAAGTATACTGAGGGCTCCCAAGTTAAATACAAGTAAAAGCAACTTCCATTCAGAATACCAAACAGAACATAACTGATCACAGTTACTATAAAGCTAAGGAGAATGCTCTTCCTTTGCTTGTGTGAATGTTGTTCGTGAAGATGATGGGTGTTTGCTGTGAGAATGGAACAGTTTTCTGCTTTAGGCACTCATTGTTCCCATGTATACTACAGACAGCTATAACGTAAAGTTCCCTCTACACCAGGGTAAAATCTCCATTTCCAATGCCAGCAAACATTGTGGCTTTTTTCATTAAGATCGATAATTTAATGCCAAATTTTGGTCATTTTTTTGGCCTTTGGGCTACACCTACTTGCAAAGTGTTGAATGCTCAGAGGATAAGCGTCTGGGGTATAGAAGGATAGTATGCAATCATTACGCAATCTCCATTCTCCTCTTCCCATGCTCATTTAGCTCCTCTTCCCATGCTCATTTAGCTGCACACTCAAGTCCATCTTGAAAGTCTGTTTGATGGCTTAGTCTCTTACCAAGATGTAATAGCTTACCCACTGGGATCTTCGAGCTGATAATGCTTGTAAAAGCAATGGAATGTTATTACTTTTGTTCATTGCATGCTACTTATGATAATGCCAAGTAAAGATTCAAGACATTCACTTTTGAAAATTGCCCTTAATGATTATTTATCACTGCACAGCCTTCTCCACCCTCCTCCAGTAATCACTAGTTGCCAACAGTCAGGCACTCAGCACTCCACCTTCAGCCCAGACTGCATGCTCAGCCTCTGGTTAGGAGAAGGAAATTATAACAGTGAAAGATGTGCAGTAAAAATAGAACAAAATACATCACAAGGAATTGTACACATTTCAAGCACCGTCCATGCAGGTCTCCAATGTTTGAGTAATGTGATCTGACAAAATAATATTAGTTTTCTTAAAATATTGCTATACAACACTTTTTTTTGAAGACTTATGATTATATTCCAAGAAGTATGTTTCAGAGTACTTTTTTTGGAGTCTCCGCTCGCAGACAGTGAGCCATAATTTAATGCTTAGTGTACTGTATTAGCTTAACTCCATATTAGCTTGGAAAAGGGAACTGAATAGATATCTAAAAAGGAAAAAAATTACATGGGCATGGAAAAAGGATAATGCTGTGATCCTGCTTCTTGAAAAGGTTATTTAAAAGGTGTATTGTTAAACGTGTTAACGCATCTACGGTTATAGAGTTAAAGAGTCCTGGGCCCATGGACCACCCAAAAGGAGTATTATTAGTGTATTGTATTTTAAAACTGGACCCGAAGAACGCTGTTTTATTATGTCGGTAAGCAGTGGGAGTGAAAAGGTTGCAGCAAGGCTAAAGTGAAACTGAGTTAATAATCTGGTTGACTAAGAATGTCACTAAGAGGTTAAAATTGAAATTAAGTTAAGAACCTGGTTGACTAAGGTTGTACCATGAGTGATACTGAAACAACGCTAGGAATCTGGTTGGATAATTTTGCCGCCATGAATGATTTAGAGGAACTTTGAAAGGTTCGTTGCGATTTGTTCGTTCGTGAATTATCAGATTAATTGATAAAGACTTGGAAGAAAGTAAACCAAGACAGAAAGCTAGAGTAAGTCAGGCGTAAGAAAAAATTATAATACTTAGTACTCTTTTGCACATTCAATTAGAGCCTTCCCATTTTAAGGTAAAAAAATGAATGGGTATGTTAAAACGAGATAATGAACTATTGCAGGTTCAGAACAGAGTTTGAAAAAGGAGCACAGGACGTGTCTATTGCAGAACAGCCTCCGAGAGGTTACCCGCGTTTAAACTCTCCCAGTGGCAGAGTTAAAACATGTAGTATCATGAGCTGGGACATTCGACCCTGAGAAATAATCGCTTTTCGCACACTTGAGATGTGTGCAGTGTGCTTGTCAATTACATGGGAATGATAGGGACAATTTCAAGATTTTGATAACAGGGAAAATAATCAGTGGTCCTCAGAATTTGATGAGTATAATAGTGATCCGTTGGAATAACCTAGCTGATTTCTTGGCTCAAAAATAATTCAAGAGGGGGACTAGTTTGGTACATGTGAATCAAATCAAATCTTTTTAAAAGGGAATGATCCTGGATGTTTAAAATGAATAACTAACATAACTGTAGATCAGATCCCATGTTCAGACAGTGATATGCTTTAATCCTATGAACAACAATTTCAGTATTAATAGTGATAGTTGATAGTGAATGCGAACATATTTTAAAATATCCTTGAATTCAAGCATGGGTATGTTGTGATCCAGCTTCATAACTGAAATTGTGAATATATGTTAACCCATGTAGTCGAAATAATTATTTCAATTAATGGTTAGAAATGGTTATGATGAATAGACACCATTTTGATTAATGGTTAAAAATGATGATGTAGCTAAGAAAATGTCAAGATGACTTGTTATTGTAGCTGAAAGACTGTTGAAGATGTTTGTCCATAACAACTTCATGTTTGTGTTAAAATGTTTTCTATAACAATTCAGGTTTTATAACAATTCATGTTCTTCTATAATAATAACAATTCTGTAGATTGTATTTTATTATTTTTATGTGAGATAATTGCTTCATGAACGTGAGAAAGGAAAGATTGTTTATTCTCATCCGGCCCGTGGAAAATCGATTATAAAAGTTGTATGGGCGAACTATACTTTGTTCAGGCTAGGAAATAGCATATCAGGTGCTGCCCACACAAAAGCCATCTTTCATGTGACAATATGAAGTGGTGAAGCAAATGTGTTGACTTTGGGGTTAAAATCCGTCAGAGTGTCTTGAAGAATTAAAAACATAGAACAAGTGTTGAAAAGAATTAACAACGTTTAACAACTGTCGAATAAAGTGCACAGCTCAGCTGTCCATCATTAAAAGATTCAACTTGGACTTCGTAATCAACAAACCCAAACAAGAGGTTTCTGATCTGAAGCAACAGACTTTTCGTCTGATGCAATATTTTGCCTGCTGTTTGGGAATTTACCAACTGACTTTGATACGGACATTTGTCTATGCTATTGAAATGTCTGTTGTATTTATGATAATTAAACTATCAAGCATTAAATTTTTTGTTATTAAGAAAAGAATTTTCAAAGCATGAGTGTCTTTGGTTCCTCTGTTCTCGGTCCTTAATTAAAAGAAGGCTTAAAAGAATAAGCTGGTCTTATTCTGCTCATTGCCCAGAACCCAACAGTAGGCAAATTGTACTGAAATCATTGTTCTTTAAAAGAGCCAACACAGACAGAATGGCCCAAATGGCCTTCTTCTGTGCCACAAATTTCTATTGTTCTATATACAGAGTTTATTTATTTGTAATTGTACTCTCTCTGTGGGCTGCTGCCAAGTATCCTTGCTTGTTGACAGTCCCTTCTTGTTTAATGTACAAAAACACATTAGGGATTGGTTGGTATTGTCTATGACCAGGGCACTCATCAGATTTCTGGCTTTCCACTGGCTTAAACAATTAACTTTCTCAGCAGTTTTTTTGTGTGCCATATTATACATTTGATGTGCCACCAAACAAAATGACATGAGCCAGAAGAAGGAAGGGGGAGGCAAGAAAATAATTTAATGGTTAGCTGTTTTAAAGAAACAACGTAAAAATAGAATTTGGATTGCATGGTAAAAAAAATAACAGGGCAGAGAGAATGGTAAAAAGGGGAAAAGAAGTAGAAGCAGAATTGTTTGGCATTAAACAGTAATAAAGAAATCTGCAACATACTTTTGAAAATATTTATCTTACTCTGTTTATTTGTGTAGCTTGGAGTTAATATTGAAGTAATAAAGCTATTGTGCCATTTGAATAAGATTATTAATGCAATGTTTCAGCATCACAGTTAATGAGATAACATAACCAGGGCACTGGTGAAAACAACAATTCCCACAGATCTGCTGGAAGTTAACATTAAGGTAAAATTAATATTCATTGTAATGCCCTCACCTGCATCACCTATTATTCATTTTTAAGGCAGTCTTTGGGTTGATAAGCTAATGCACTCTTTAGGTTGATAAGTCAATGCACAGAATTATTGCATTGTCGAATGCAGCTTGCTTACCTGATCTCCCCATTCATTAATCACTGGCATGTTAATATCATCAATGAAGATGGTCATCTTCTTCCCAGCAGGTGGGCCATAAGTTGTACCCATTCGTTTATCAACATAACTCTCAATTGTACGCTGCAACACAGACAATGATGGTTAATCACTCTTATACTGTCAGCGTTAAAAATGCTGAGGACCTTCGATTTTGGCTTGGAATCAGTGGATTTAACACCAGTCCTGTCTACAGTACATTCGCTGATACTTCACATCTTCATTACCCCTGAGTAATGATAAAAAAGAACATCATGTTGGGGGGTGTTGAAACAGTTTCCTACTGAGGGTACCAACAAAGCTGTAGAGACCCATGGCATAGAGGTTGTCATGAGCAGCGAAGGTGAAGATAACCTTTTGGACTACTTTTTGCTTTAAGTAATGTGATAAAAAGCCATTGGGTCTGTAAAGGAACCAACTTTCCTAATCTTTATACAACTTGTCCCTTCCCCTGAAGAATGCAGGAAGGATTTTACTGTTTGCACTTGGAGAAGCCTGGTTACAGCTTATGTTTGACTTAACAGTTGAAATATGGCATAGCTGTTGGCAACACCTTCCATGTTTAGCTTCAACAGATATAAAATTCATGGCTGGTTACATCTCCCACATCACTACAATCGTTACACAAAACACTGATATAAACAATTCTAAGTGAAATGTCACTGGATGTGATTGATATGTACTGGAGGGAAGAATCTTCAGAAAAAAACAATTTGGCATTTTGTTTCTGATTTTTTTGTTACAATGATTGAAATCTTGTCTTTATTGCCCTCAAAGAAAAAATTCCAAGCACTTCTTCATGCAGAGCCAACAGTGCGTCAAATTTACTATAAATGTTGTAATTTCCACATATGCATAAATTGTATTTCAGACAATCTACTTCTAGCAACCAGCTTAAAGAATGACAATACATTTTTTGCAGGACTAATAATTTGAAGCAATGCATGGAATTCAATGTATGGAAGTGTTATGTCAAGACTTGGTATTATCTAAATCTCGGAATATGACAGTGCAAATGAAATCTATCAATCTACATTCTGATGTTGCAGCTTACAGATCCATTGTAGTTGTTCCCATGTTTGAGCTCCTTATCTCATCAGGGAGAGGTTGCTTCCCAATGGAAATTTGCTTTCCAAAGACACAGAAGTCTTGCAAAGCTTTTGGCGCAGTCTTAACAGAGGCCTGGGAGCCTTGCTGTCCTCTTGTATGTGGTGTATAAGGAGATAGGCTAAAGGAGCCCAATATATCTTCCATATTTACATTAAAGGATGATATTAAACAAGTTAAAACTAGGCTGCAACACATGATCTGTAGGTTTAGTTTATCTTTAGCCAATACAAATTTTCTGGCTTCATTGATATTTCTCATTTAATTACTACACAATTAATTGTGTTTATATGCAGCAAGAAGTTATTATTATATGTAGATGTCTGACCTGAAACATAAGTGGTGTAGTAGCAGAGGAAAAGTTGAGACTCTTGGCAATGTGAGACTCGGGGTCATATTTTGATGTATATCCTTTAATAATCACGGTCTTAGCTGTACCTTGTTCACCAATCAGTAGCACAGCCTATGAGGAAAAGTACAAAAATGGGTTAAATTGGTTCTTTGGAACCCAGGGCACAGAATCAACACATTGCTGCTCGTGGTCTGAGATGGAATGCGTCCTACCAATGATGATTTGAGCTGAAGATGTCTGTGTGGGGATGGGGAGTAAAGAGAGAGAAAATAAAGTATAATATATATACAAATCCTGACAAATTAAGATGGGCTCTGCAGAAGTGAAGAATGATGACTTCCCCATTATCTAATAGTAGGTTGAGCTGGGAAATTTTGTTTGCTTTCAATTCCAGTTCTCGGGTCCCCAGCAGCAGTCACCTGTTTACTGTGCGCCACCAAACTCCCCAATGTCTGAATCTGAAAGGTTCAGTGTTAAAAATGAAACAACTTTAACTCTGCACCTGCTCCCAAAAGCAAACATGTGCAATTGGCCAAACCTGCTGACATTTAAAGTCTCCACATATTCTCTTTGAATCTTCTGTGGAAGGCTGAGGTCCAATTTCACTCCTTTATCAGATGACGCTAGTCTAAACAATGCTTTGTATCTGGTGTTCGCTTCAGCTTGTGACGTGAACAATGTTACAATTCTTAGTTGAATTACCTCTGTGCCACATGCAACAACAACAACAACTTCGACAACAACAACTTGCAATTTATATAGCGCCCTTCAAGCAGGGTAGCCTCCCGGAGCGCTTGCAATAGAAACACAAAATCAAAGGGCCTTCTATTATACAGAAAGAGGATGGTAATGAAGCCTTAAATATAGATCTGTACTGCTCATGAGACACCACAGGTCATACGGGTAAAAGGAGTAAAGTGATTCTTTGATCTTTAGTTATTATTGAGAGTTGACACACACCACCCCCCAGAAGTTAATTTAAAACACAGCCCGTCTTGAGTGAGGAGCACTTTAGTGGCTCAGTTGGTTGCTATATTTTAAGTGCACTTATACAAGGCACTTAACACAAGTTACCAATTCAACCAGACCCATACCCCACCCCACCTTCTTCAGCCCCAGGCTCTGCTACACTTGTTTATCCTGCAGCAGAACTCTCTAGTCCAAAGAAAAGAACCACAGAGACAAACATGACATTCAAGATATCACAGTAAACATGCACTGAGGCAACCAAAATCCAGGAACCAGCAGTTGTTTTTCAAAGATAGAGACGAGAGTGAATCCAGGATTAACAAACCTGGAGTAAGGATTCAAACAAACAGGAGTAGGCAATTCAGTCTTTCGAGCCTGTTCCGCCATTCTATGAGATCATGGCTGATCTGTACCTCAAGTCCAATATCCCTTAATACCCTGACCTGGCAAATATCTATCCACCTCAATTTTAAAAATGTTAATGGATCCAGCATTCACAGCCTTTTGGGGGAGAATGTTCCAGATTTCCAGTACTCTTTGCGTGAAAAACTGCCTCCTAATTCCACTCCTAAATGGCCTAGCTCTAATTTTAAGTCTATGCCCCTTGTTCTGGAATCCCCACCAGAGGAAATAGTTAAGGTGTATCTATCGTATTGTTTCCCTTTATTATTTTAAAAACCTCAATCAGGTACCCCTCAACCTTCTAAACTCAAGGAAATAGAGACCAAGTTTATGCAACCTGTCCTCATAATGTAAGCACTGATATAATTCTGGTGAATCTGCGTTAGACCCCCTCCAGAGCCAAAGATGCTTCCTGAGGTGCGGTGCCCAAACCTGAACACAGTACTTCACATGAGGTCTGACCAAGGCTCTATATAGCTGAAGTAGCATTTCTTCTCCTTTATATTCCAGTCCCCTTGAAATAAAGGCCAACGACTCATTAGCCTTTTTGATAACCTTTTGTACCTGTGACTTTGTTTTTAGTGATTTGTGTACATCGACACACAAATCCATTTGCTCCTCCACAGTTCTTAGTTTCTCACCATTTAAAAAATATTCTGTTTTGCTATTTTTGGATCCATAATGGCTGACCCCACACTTCCCCACATTGAATTCCATCTACCACAGTTTTGCCACTCACTTAATCTGTCTAAATCCCTTTGTAACTTCCTGCTCCCATCTACACAATTTACTGTGCCTCCTAACTTTGTGTCCTCTGCAAATTTGGACATAAACTTTCTATTCCTTCATCTAAGTCACTTTTATATATGGTGAAAATCTGAGGCCATAGTACAGACCCCTGGGGGACATCACTTATCACATTCCGCCAATCAGAAAACGTTACTTTTATCCCTATTCTGCTTCCTGCCTCCCAACCAATTACTAACCCACGCCACAAGGTTACCTCCGATTCCAGCCACTTTTATTTTTGCTAATAGTCTCTTGTGCAGAACCTTATCAAATGCCTTCTGGAAATCCATGTAGATTCACTCAAAACCAAACTCCTAAGAGAAAGTGCATCTCCAATCTGTCTTAAGTTTCATAGCTATTTGCTGCAGAAGTAGAGTCAAGTAGAAGAAAAATAACTGTGTAGTGTAAAGGCTGGAGGAGGAGGGGGGGTTAGGAGGGAGTTATATTTTTTAAGTAACGTCTTCTGTTTGATGAATTGCTAACAAGGGAGCACATCTCAAAATTATTACGAGCAGCATGGAAGAACTGGTTTTCTTACACACGCACACAAAGGGTTATCAGGATTTGGGATGTGTTGCCAAAAGAAGCCGAGTCAATCACACAATTTAAAAGGGAATTAAATAAAGATATAAAAGGAGAGAGGGAAAAGAGCAGGATTAGAGTGGTTGCCAAACACAGGCCTCAGGCTGAACTTTCTCTTACGAGTCTGGTGCTGAAATTTAGATTATGGTAGATTATTAAATGTATCTATGGTGTGTTATATGCTACAGGAGCAATAATATCAACATAACTGATTCACCTAATTGCAAAGCAAAAATTATGTAAATGGTAAACTGTCATAGGTCCCTAATGTCAGTTACCTATGTTATATGTGAAATGCTGTGTCACTGCAGTCTAGGTTTGCTTTCAAGAGGGAGCTAGAAGGTATCTAAAGATATCTAAAAAAGGAGTGATTTGCAGAGGGATGAGAAGAAGGCAGGTAAATGGCATTGAATGGCTCTTTCAAACAGCCAGTATAGACAATATGAGCGAAATAGTCGTCTTCTGTGCTATAAATTCCTGTGCTTATGCTGAAAATCTAAAAAGGAAAAGAAGAACTGTGTAATTCACTACTTGACCTTTACAAGTAAAAGATTTTTGATTCTCAAATTATATAAATGCATTGGACTACTGAATCATAGAGCTAGATGAGATTTAACTGCAGCTACCTATAAAGGCAAAGGGTTGATTACTAAAGATAAAAATCTTTGCATTACATCATTATAATGGGAAAAGAGCTGTATTTTTAAGCAATCAGCACAAAGTATCCCAAGATAAACACTTCAATTATTATTGCACAGGCAATAATAATGACAGGATAAGTGATATACTGCATCACTAATACTATTGAAATAGGAACCATTTGTTTTTATTTTATGAAGACAGTAATCAATCCATTTCAATAACTTGAATTTATCCAACATCTTTCATATAAAATAAATGTCTCGAAGAGCTTTACAAAATATAATTTTCTGAACTTCAAATGTTTTAAAGATTTCTGCTGTTACATTGTGTTACACAAGTGAAGACTTATCCTAACTCCATGACTCAGCCCTCCCAATATAACCTCAGTTGGGTCCCAAATACCACATTAAGATGATTTCTTTATTCATCCATAATAAGACTTTCAAGCTTTCAGAACATATATGTCAGGCTGTTGCAGTGGCAGCACTCTCGCCTCTGAGTCAGAAGTTTGTGAGCTCAAGCCCCATGTCCTGGAAGTCAAATATAACAACAATATTACATTTATAGAGTGCTCTTTACGTCGGGAGGACGTCCCAAGTTGACACTCCAATACAGTGCTGGGGATGTGCTGCATTATTGGAGATGATGTCCTTTGGATGAGACCTTCAAATGTTTGCTTCTTCAGGTGGACGTTAAAAGATTTCATGGCACTATTCGAAAAGACAAGGGAGTTTCTCCAAGTTTGCCCAACAATCCCCCAAATAAAATTGGTCATTCAGTTCATAGATGTTTGTGGGCTATGAAAGTTGGCTGCTGCATTCACCCACGAGAGACAGTCACTCCACTTTACACTCCTCTTTACAGTATATCCTGTGAAGCATTTTGGGACTCCTACTGATATGAAAGGTGCTATATCAAATGTAAGGATTATTATGATGATGGCGGCTGTTTGTGTTACCCACTGAAGAGTATTAAAAATACCCCACATGCTTATTATAATCCTCAATATAAATATTTGGGCAGGCAAAGTCATAATTTAAAACAAGTTAATTAATTTTGTTTAAGTGGAATTCTACACGTGTGAAACACAATTGATTCCACTTCTAAAAGAGCTTGAGAAGCGACAGAGTCATGAGTTCGCAATTATAGGCCAGAGAGAAATTAACTCTCTCTGCCATGATTCCCCACAGATTACAAACTAGTTAATGAATAAAATACCCTTGCCTTTTTTGGTACATTTGAATCCCAACAAAAATAATTTTCTGTCTTAACTAAAAAAATGCTTCATTCAGGAATTATATAAATTGCAGTTAAATCAAGCTCTTTTGGCAGGTTCTGTTTACCACAGCCCATTTAAACTTATTCAGAATATCAATCCAAAGAAAAGCAACAGAGAAATAGAATTTCCTGTGCTGCGCCCACTATATGCAAGCCTTCTACTGACAGTGCCATCGCTGTGTATTTAAATAAAACAAAGTTTGCTTGGATAATGAAAGCACTATTAACATACTAATGAATTTAACATAGCAGGTGAAGTGAAGTTAGCCAACATGCATTAAAAAAAGCTATTTTCATTGATCCAATTCGTGTCCAATGATTTACAAACTAAAAAATATTAGGCACAAAAGCGACTGAACTACAGATATAAAACAGAAATTCAAGTTAAATGATCCATTTGTCTACCTTTCCCTGCTTTGCAATTGTGTGGATGAGGAAATCGGTCCTCACATTGTCCACATTAGGCACGAGGATGGAGCCATATTCTGGAGTGCTGTCGGTTGGATAATAGTATTCTTCCACCCGTGTATTCCAATGCAACCAATTTCCTGGTTAAAATATGCATATTTACATAAATGCACACAAACAAAAAGTCATTCACTGAGGACTACATATTTTACAGTATGCTTCAGAACTGAAAGGTCAGTTTCATTCTATTTTATTTATACTTGATCTAAGCAATTGATTATAAGGTACCTTTTGCTCCAATCTATCTATCCAGTGATCATTTATTTTGTTTATTTCTTTTGTTGGATATCACAATGCAGCGTGAAGTACACAAAATGCATTTGATTCATTGGATTAAACAACAAGAATGTCCTGTTCTGCTGAACTCTCTGCTGTAGTTAACACAATGAAGAAATATGGCAAAATTATAAGCAGTTCTCAGTCAAATTCCATGCCTTTAGTGCTGAAAAGCTCAATGTTTCTATGATTCTCAAACCAGATGAATGTGCTTGGAAATAACTTCATGGGGACTGAAACAAATAAATCTCTCCTTCACCGCCTCTTCTTGCAGAACACATTAAAAAAATGACATTTTCAAAATAGCTACAAAAAGACAGCACCAGTTAGCATTGGTTACCTTCCAAAATTGTTAGCCCAGCTTTAACCATGAGAAGAATGATCCGTGACCGAAAGAAATGGAAACGTTAAGTATTAAAGCAGATTCAGATGAAGGAACAAGCAGTTCTCAGTTCCCAAGACAGTTTTAAATCAGGATAGTAAAGTAAACATTATTCAACACATACCACAGTCCAACAAGAAACCCTCCAGTACAGAGATGGATACAGCATGCTGACTCACAATCACTTGCCCACAAAATACACATATTCTGTGAAGCGCTTTCAGACATCTCAACGACGTGATAAGGCGCTATATCAAATGCAAGATTTATTATCACATTATTATTATTATAATCAGGGTAAGTCTGACCCCCTAACCTCAAAATGACACTGATGCATTGGAAGAAGTTCAGAGAAGAGCAACAGAGATGATTCTGGGCCTTAGAGAGTTTAGGTATAAAGTAAGAATCAAGATGTTAAACTTGCTTTCAATGGAGGAAAGAAAATGATTCAGGTCTTTAAAATGCTGAGGGATGAATTATTCAGATATATGTGAGCTGTTGTGGCTATAAGCACAAAGTTAGGTGATACAGAATTAAAGTGAAGAAATCAGAATAGATATGAGATGAAATCATTTTCCCCATAAAGTGGTAGATATATGGAACACATGTTCAACAAAAGCACTCAGTGCTGCATCAATTAACTTCTTCAAATAAGAACTGGAGAATTATCTGTCTGGATACTCAACGGTTGCTGAGACCTGGGGGGTGGGAGGGACAGTGATGTCTGTTGATGGAAATAGGGCAGAGTTAAATATTAGTAATGTGGGGTGAATGAATAACGTGGAGGTTTACTTAATTACCATTGGAGATTTGGGCTTGTAGTACCATATATCTTTTTTCTCCTTCAATTCTTTCTTACCTTTTTTATGTTATATAAGTTTGGTGAGGAATAATAATAACACCATGAATAACATTAAATAAGGACATATCATTATTCTGAGGAGCTTCACTTAATGCATATTAAAAACCTGCATTAACACAACAGGCAAATAGGAATTTTAATTGACCCAGGGACTTTGAACGTTTTTTCTCTGGATATGGAAAGTTATTTCCTAAAGCTTAAAGAACAACAGCCCTTGAATATCCTTGACAAACTACGCTTCCCTGTAATCATCCCTTACACAATACCTTGATTATTAAGTATGTAACACAACTGAAGCATGCACAACTAGATCAAAAGACTCATTGCAATTTTGTTTGCTCTCACATTTACCAGTCAACCAACAAATGCAACAATATGTAAAATAATAAAAATCCTTGCATTTGATATAGCAACTTATCACGTGTTCTAGATGTCTCAAAGCGCTTCACGGAATATACTGTAAAGTGCAGTAACTGTATATTTTGTGGGCGAAACAAGATAAAGTGAAAAAAATGCAGCATTAAGCAATATTACAAAGTGCTACTGACCATCTGACTGCACAACATAGTCGAACATTGTGTCCTCACTACCAGATGGAATGCTTGGCAGGTTAAGCTGTACAGTCTCATGGGTCCGTAGCCATAGCTCCAATTTCCTCCTGTCCTCCAACTCCAGCAAAGCCCCAATGCTCCACATCAGTGAGAAAACATAAAGTCTCTCCAAATGCTCTCGAGTGACTTCCCCACCTTGCTCCTAAAACAGGTTTGTGATTGAGTTACAACATTAGATGCAAACTTTATATCTTTAAATTCCATACAATGTCAACATCCATCCAATGGGAGCCGGAAACTTTGAACAGAGCGTCTGACACTGTTATCAAAGAACCAATCGTCTGACCCACTCCTCAATAACAGAAGAGAACAAAGACTTGATTTTAGGGTTTTAAACTTCAGCACTTAAGCAGCGAGAGCTTTAAAATCAAGGGTAGGGTAGGACGAGGGACTTTGGCCATGACTACAGTGATGTGGAGCTGGTTTCCTGCTCCATGTTGCTCTTCCACCAGAGCATTCATGCAGCATTAGAATGTTGAGATATTTGCATGTGATAGCCATGTTTAAAAGTGCAATTTGTTTTGTGATTTCGACCCCTCAATTAGGCTACACATTTGCACAACTCATATCCATCATAAAGCTAAATGTTCTTTGTGAAAATATCTGTTTTTTAATGTTGTGTTTTATCTAGGATAGCGAATTCATCAGGTGACCCATATTGATGCTGCACTGTGTTCTACAAGTACTTAAGCCTTTATAAGTCAGCACCTTTAAACTAGGAGAAATCGAGTGCACCACTGATATAACACGGGAGTTGGGAATCCATGAATCATGAGGCGCAATCTCTGATCAGAGTTTCTGCCTCGTGACTTCACCAGTCGTATGCCTGATACATTCATCTTATAAGCAAGCTAGCAGTGCTGTAAATGTTACTAATGTGAGAGAGATACAACAGGAAGCATCTCTAGCTGACACAATGGGAGACTTTTCTAAAATGTCCTAATTCATATTATTCTGATGTAGTGACTGATATTTTCCCTACCTAAGAGGCCTCTGGTAACGAACTGGTGAACGCAAAGAACAAGGTCAACCATAATTTTTACATGAGTGACTTTACTGTAGAAGTAATTTATTATAATCTAAACTTGCCTTTGGTGGAATAAGGCCATCCAACATGTTAATGCTTTGCATGATGACAAAAGCCTCCAGCATTTCCATTTTATACTCCAGTGAGTGGACACTGAAACGGTACAGCTCTGCAAAGGACACTGCGTATAATCGCCTCAAAACTTCAGCTTCCTGTAAAGACCGTTTCTTCAGCCATCCCTGGAGTAAAACATTAGAAATAATAAAAATCGCAAAATGAATCACAGAATAATATTCACATTTTACCAGGCTGAATTAGTTTGCCTACAAAATAATAATATAATAATCCTTGAATTTGATATGGTGGCTTACCACATCATTGAGACGCCTCAAAGCACTTCACAGGATATACCGTAAAGCAGATTGACTGCATATTTTGTGGGCGAAACTACAGTACACAGTACAGTATACAGTAAAATACAGTATATACTCCACAGTATATTTTATGATGTGCTATGAGACATCCTCCCGAAAGAACTACACAAATTATAAAAATTATATTTAATATATATATAATTGCTCTACAATTCATACAAATAAAGCAAACAGATTGCACCCCTCACCATGTCTAAAATTTGATCAAATTCAGTTATAGTATAACTTTGCTTTTGAAACTTCTACTTGCTATCAGACACTCACATTGGCTTCCAACTATGAATGCTAATGGTCTAAATATATGGATTAGTATGCTAAAAGAAATTTAAGTTAAGAATCAAAAAAGCTTTGATACTCCAGCAATTTATTAATTGCACCGAAAAATTGGCAATACCTCAAGAATGGGGCTGAAGTTCAACACTGATGAACTCATGAAGACCATGCCATTGCGAGAGACTGTCGCGGGAGAGGCATTGTCAATGTTGTGTGGCTCAAACACAATCTTGCAGTTTGGAGCCATGGGAATGCGGTCACCATTCGCCAGAGTAAGGGTCTTGTTATCGTCCAGTACAGAGTTCAAATTTTCAATCCAAATGGCATCGACGGGACCGTCCAAAACAATCCAGACGTGCTCTCCTGTAATAAAGCCAATACCCAGTAAAACCTGGAGCAAACATGTAGTGAAGGTTAAGTTCTTCCAAAAACTGTCTGGAATGCCATGGAGGGAAATTGTATTCTGTATACTCCTGCTCTGGGGGAAGGAGGGAGGAAGAGGAAAGAAGGTCTACTTGGAACTGAACTGGCTCCAAGTTGACCTGTTTGCCAATAGAATGTCAGAGTTGAGCCAGCCCTCTGTGACGGTCTTGGTAATATAATAATAATAAAAATAATCCTTCCATTTGATATTGCGCTTTTCACATCTTCTAGGCATCTCAAAGCGCTTCACAGAACATACTGTAAAGTGAATTGACTGCATTTTTGTGGGCGAAACTCGGCAGCCAATTGCACACAGCAGTGTCCCACAAACAGTCGGGGATTGAAGTGACCAAATTATTATTGTTTTTTTTTCTTGAGGGATTATTATCAGGAGCGTGGAGTAAGGAAACTTGCCCAAGGTTTCACCCTGCCGGGAATCAAACCCAGGTCTCTCGCTTCTGAGGCAAGTGCTCTAACCACTGAGCTACAGGACTCTTTGTATGGCATGGCAGACCAGTTCCTGAGCCAGACGGGTCCGCAATAACCCAGGTCACTGCTGATGTCAGAACAACCAGCCTCGCTCATTGATAGGACTTGAAGAGTACAGACTGCTCACTGGGAGCAGGGATGCTCCTACACACAACACATTGCAAGGCAAATCCCGGACAGGTAGGATGGTCTGGGCTGGACAAGCAACAGGAAGCTTGTCAGAGAATATCAATTGCAAGCTACAGTTTTAGTTACGGTTAGTCTCCAGCAGTACCCCAATGTACATTCTGGGGTCCCCAAGACTTGGGTCTCACCAACCTGTGGTTATCTTTCCCCTCCCCACCCCTTCAACTCCCAGCCACAGTGTCAAGTGCCTTGGGACATCCTCCTCGCTATATAGATGTAAATTTGTAGTGTTACACTTTCTGGAATTAGGTAAGCAGGGTGAGTGAGCCCTTCCAAGGAGAGTGCACATTTCATTCCAGACACTGAGAAATGTCCATGTGTAGGTGGTATACAGATATGGAATTCTAAGTCTGGTTTGAACTAAAATTGCATTTTGTTTATAAATATTTGAACAGAAAGTTTGTCCAGTTTGCTTAAACGCAACTGTGTTAAACTCTGAGGTCCTCATTTGATGACTTTGCATTGAACGCTCTGAAAAGTAATGTGTTAACCCACGAGGGCCCTCGGACTTATGGAATATATCCTTTCAAATTAAGCCCGGGCCAGAATAAATTTTCCATTAATTTCAGGCTGGTAGTTTTTAGATTTACCATTTCAGTAATCCAGTTCATTCTTTCAACAGATAAAAGAAAATTAACCCCAAAAAATGTTCGAGTGGTCTGTTGTTGCTACAAAATGAAATTGTAATTCAAGGCATGTATGGTGTACATGCTCTGACATCTATCTGTAGGCAAATGTCTCCCAAAAATACTGTACAAATTGGCATTAAAATATCAATTGTATTCAGAATCACAAAGATGGTACTAAGTCATCTGAAATGTTTAGAGGAAATATACTTTAGGCATACCTAGGTTTAAGAAGGAGGAGGCACCAACATGGTTCAGTTCGTAGTAGTCAGGAGATTGTGGTGTGAACCTCATGTTGGGGAATTGAACTCATGGCTGACTCTCTAGTGTAGTGTTGAGGGAGCACTGCATTGTCAGAGGTGTCATGATTTGGATGAGATGTTAAACTGCGGTCATGTCTATCTACTCAGATGAACATTAAAGATCCCATGGCACTATTTGAAAACAGAAGAGAAGGTCCTCTCTGGGTTTTGGCGGACAATCCCACAATTAAAAATATTGGTCATCTACTTGATGACTGTTGTGGAAACATTAATTTACTAATTTGTTGTGTGTAATTGGCTACTATTTTGGCCTACAAATACACAGTCACGACTTTTATAGTAAGCTATGTGAAGTACTTTGAGATGCTTTTGGGGTGGGATGAGGTGCTATTTGAAATGCAAGGATTACAATTATTATTATTTTACTCAGCATGTGATAGCTTTATTCCTGGCCTCAGGAGAATAAGATAGGAACACATCTTATTAGTTTGTGGAAGTGAATCCTTGATGAGCACAAAAATGTTACAAAAAGGAATAGAAGTTTTTTTTTAAAAAAATAGAGTTATTCTTGAAGTTCAAAAATGTAACTACAGTCACCATTGAATAGTTTGGATAAAGAGGATTTGTTTTTAAAAAGGCCATTCAAATCCAAGTTCCAAATTGGGCCACATTTAGGTGTTCAATAAATTGGTCCAATTCAGTCAATCAAGAATCAGAAACCAGTCTATAATATAGCTACCCCTGGCATTCTTTGTACCTGCAATCAAATAGCAGCAGTTAAATTAATTGATAAAGATAGGACCTTATCACGTAGAAATTTCTCAAAGCACTTCACAGACTAGACTATGAGCTCAAAGTCCCGACATTCAGCCTTGAACTATTCTGACTCAGAGGCAAGAGTGCTACCATCTGAGCCAGGCTGACATTCAGCTCTACGCATGCTTTGTTCTTTGCTTACCCTTCTTTGCCCTGAGAGTTTTTCTCCACAGAGTTGAAAAGATGCCGTCTGTCCAGTCATTTGTGGCTACATCTAGCCGGCCAAACATCTGAGGTGCAGTGATGGCCTTTGGATTCATTCTCATCTCACGATGTGGTTGTCCACAGTCTGAAATAGGGAGGTACATTCATAAGTGGCGATAATTCTGCACCCCCTCACATTAAGATCGAAAAATGCATCATTTCTATACTAATTGTTATTTCATGTTTGAGTGTGAAATCTCCTAAAACAAACATGATCCCAAACTTCATCAAAGGCTCTTTTGCTTTCCCAACTTTTGTTGGACTTTTCAGGCCTACCAAGAAACATCCAGAAAGCAAAACCCAGGTACGATTGTGACATTCAATAAATTACCATGCAAATTATTATGCGTTTCGCCCACAAAATGCACAGTCACTACACTTTACAGCATATTCTGTGAAGCGGTTTGAGACGTCTCATAGACGTGATAAGACATTATATCAATTGCAAGGATTATTATTATTCAATTTGCAAGGGTTATTATTCAGTTTACAGATGCTACATTTTAAACTCTATGCTTTGACTTATTTTGTTTACGTTTGATTGTCACATCTACATGCACTATCAACATAACCTTAAAAACATAACTAAAATAACAGACTGATATAATAATAACATCATTTTTGTTCCTTATCCCAGTTGTGACCTCTCCTCCCCCAATTTCCCAGAATTGGTTGGTCTGAAGTTGCTAATTTTCGTCATTGGACAAGTTAGCCACAGAATGACCAATGAATAAAGTGGAACAATGCTCAGGCACTAAGAGCAACTCCTTTACCTTCCATATAAAACCATCTTTAACATCCACCTGCAGAACAAGCAGATGAGACCTTGTTTTTTACATCTCCTCTGAATGACAGCATCTTAGGCTTTGCAGTGCTCCCACAGTACTGCACACAAGTGTCAGCATAGGCTGTGAGCTCAAGTTCTGATGTGGATTCTTAAACCCATAACAAGAGGTGAGAATGCAATCAATTGAACCAAGCCAGTACCTCAAAGGTAAAGAAAGTGGGGGATATAGAGCCAAACACATTGTGATTAATACAATGAGATTAGGTGCTATGTGTTGGGAAGATGAGTTTTTAGGGGCCAAATGACTCTTTCTCATCCTCTGTTTCATATTAGTCAATGTGCAGCTTACCCGTCATGGCTTTCATTAATGTGTGGATGCAGGTTGTTTTACCAGCCCCACTGGGCCCCAACGTCATCATTCCATGTCTGACTCTTTGAGTCTCAAAGAGCTGAATAACTTTTAGTTTCCAGGGAGGATGACTGACCAGTCCAGCTTCCTGAACCTGACAAAAAGATTTATTATTGGGTATTAAAACAGTTAGCCTGATTGTTGCATTCATCTCAATTTATTTTTCCTTTGTAGGTCTAACTGTACACTGTGCACAGCTGTTTCAGTGTATCATGAGGTCACAAGATCATTTCAGTGCAGTCGAGAGCTTATTAAAATATTATTATCTCTAACTGAACAATCAATAATATAATGTTTTAAATAAAATCAGGCAAAGGAACTAACAAGTTTATGTAGTTGCACTTCCAGTATAAGTATTTATAAAGCTTTGTTGATGCCCCTAATTACTGTACTCTTTACAATTGCTCAGTAATTATGGTTGCTCACTAATACTGTTAAGTACAGTATTACTACATGAAGCACACTAAATAATTGTAAGTTGTTGTTGTAATATCTTTGAAATAACACACAGATAAAGCCCATCTTTAACTGAATTGTTGCTTCTCTGTTTGATTCATATTCTCCCTTTATTTCTACTTGTGTAGTACTTGTGAAAACATCATGTCAGCCAATACTGATCAAAATCTAAATTATTTATTTGTTTTCCCAGAATCAAAGTCAGGAGGTCACTGTACAGATTCCCTGCAATGCAGCATTGTTAACTGTGAAAGGATTCCCTTCTCACTGCATGCATGTCAGCTTATCCACTCAGTTACTTCTATATACTCTGCATCCAGCCCTATAAAATACAGCGACTTAGGCAGGCACGCCTACACAGATGATGCCCATAAACTGTACTTAACAGCAATTATCCATGAAGTGCTCGAAGAAATTGATGTCATAGCCACTATGTCAAATGGAAGCACTTGTATCATGGACCAGGTAATAAGGGCTCCATCAGGTTTTACCTGTTTATCTATAGCAGCCTCCAGTTGTGGATATCCTGCTTTATCCAGTTGAATACCGGGAAACAGGTCTTCGATCAGACTGAGGAAAAGTGGCTCATCTTCATCAATCTTAGTCAGCAAAATGCATTTCAACACAGATCAGTTATAGTGAAAATGTCCATAAAAAGACAAAAGAAATGCTCCTTAAATCAGTACTAGCCAGAAGTGAAATTAAATTTGCATTCTGCAATGTGTTCATTAATTCCTTGTTGAAAAATGTGCCAAATAACTAAAGATTTTGACTGGTCCACAGGGGGAAATCTTCCCCCTCAACTCAGTCACAATTGGATGGTCCGAAAACATGCAATGGACTATCAGTTAATGGGATATGGGCTTAAATTAACAAAATAATAATAACCAATGCCACAATTAGCAGGTCAGTAAATCCAAAACTGGCTTTGGGCCCAACCACTGCAATATAATCCACATGGAGAAAGGGTATAATACCCTCAAACCAGTCATTGTATTTGTATCAGCTGATAGAATTGGTTGCATATTTTAACAATATCATAACACAATGCATCACAAGGGACAATTTCCCTCCATCACTTTAACATTTAAAGGAAACTTGGATGTTTAAAGGCACTATTCAATCTTATTTAGTAAATGAAACAGCTGATTAAATATTACAACATGATGTTTATTACTCATAAAGATCAGGAATGTTTGCTGGTACAATATTCATTTTGTGTTAAAGATTTTCTCTGACAATCTTTAAATTGATGGTCTAAAGGTTTCTTTGATCTTTTGCTTTAGAAATAGAATATGAAATTAACTGCCACAGGTATTTTAAAAGAGATTATAAATATAATTGCATAATGCAGGTTTATGTAATTTTTTTTATATACACGACTGAAAAGTAATTTAAACTCTTGAACACATTGAGACAAAACCAGTGAAAGTCAATTATTAAACTGTACAAAATAAAGTGAATATAAAAGTAGCTCAATAACGTGCCTTAATTCCTGCAGTATTTTGTAATATCTCACAGAAACTTACCAGTTTAGAGAGGTTCATGTCCCGAAGCACACGCATAACAATGGTAGACTCAGTATCATTGGGATTGGCACGTTTTGCAGCTCCCAAAGTTCGCAACACTGATAAGATGTTACGCAGGCCAAAATCATAATGTACCTAGAGGGGACATAGTGCACAAGTTTTCTTTTCCTCTCATTCATTTTCTTCCCCTCCTGAAGAATTTGATTCTTTTATTTCATACTGGGGACATGGTTGTATGAGGGCCATGTTCTCTCTGATAACTCCCCCAAGTGACTATTATTGCCCCGTGAGCCTGCCTGATGGTCAGCCTGATGTTGTCGTCAACTGCTGTCAATGTCCACACACCTCCAGCAGGGGGCGATGAATAGTGACCAGGATTGGGAACTCTGACCTTCCTCTTCTTAAAACAGTTGACAACGGAGGCCAACTTCATCACACCAGCCAGGCCAATCCTGCCCTACCCAGCGCCCACACCCACATCTCCAGCACGGGTCATTGGATGGGGATCATGAGTGGGAACTCTAACTAGATTCCATTTCTCTAAGACAGATCACTAAGGCTGTTTGTAGCAGCTTCAGTGCCATTCCCGACTAAAACCAGCTAACAAAGCACAACCCAGGAATGAAACCTGGGATCTTCATGCTCCTCAAGGCTACTGACTGGATATTAATTCTGAGCCAGGAGGAGGGCATCCAAGCTAAAATCTAATCAGACCCCTCAAAATATCTTTTCCTTCCAGCTCAGCGTGAGGCACCACCACTGTTAAGTGCTCCAAGACACACTACCCTGTGTGAAGGGCACTATACAAAGGCATGTTGTTGTTGCTGTTGTTAGCTGAGGATCTCATTGCTGAACCATTTGAGTATGGATCTCCATTGCAGTTTTCAGTTCAACATGCTTTAATCACTTATTTGGGTGAAGCAACGCGGCAATGCAATGCACGGTCTCACACATCATGAGACATTCTGCTCCTGGCGATGTCCTACAGAAAGCTGCCAAGTGAAAAACATCCCCCACTTCAATATTGTTTCACCTAAAAGCCGGTCTCTGTAGTTATTAAGACGCCCAACCATCTTAACCATCTGGCCCTGCCAGTGCCCAGCTCCCACTATTGCGTTGCTGGCTTTGGTGAACGCTGGCCAAACGCAACTTTCAAGGTGCCCACACACCATTTATCCAGAAATACTATCCATTAAATTTGTTGAGCGCGAACACACACCTGTTTTGAGAGCTGTTCCTCACACAATTTGTATAAGGTGAAGAATTTTCTAGCCAGAGTTATGTTGTCAATAAATCCGCAGCTGGCAAGCTTGACACGAATGATGATCTGACGATCCGGTACCATCATCGCAACAGAGCGGAAGTTGATCTTCAGGTTTTCAGGCAGCTCTTGGCGGCCAGCGTATCCGGGGTTCTGCGGGCCCACAGAACAGCGGCAAGTTTTTACAAGCAACATGGAAATTAGGTTATATCTGGCGTGTCTGACCCCACAATTTGTCACACTGAATTTTTCCCCACTCAAAGTGGTTCAATAACTTAGTAGACACACGACTCCAGCAGTCTGTAAACACTGTAACACCAAGACAACAGACAAAAAATACTCCAACAAATCTCCCTGAGAATAGAGAGGCCTTTCCCCCAATTTACCCTTTCACCACAGAAACCGTCATCCACTGAAGGTGAGGAATCACACACCTTTGCAACTATCAGTCTCACTTCTCATAATTGATTTCAAGAGTTTAATTGTAAATGATACTTTAAGTAAGAAATCCCTGTTTTCTGAGGATCTTCGGAGCCCATCTCCTCCTCTGCCAGGTCACTCTCAATGTCATTGACGTAGGTAGAGCAGTCATGTGTTCCTCTTGGTCTTAATTGAGTCACAATCTTAGGCTGAGAATTAATATCTAAAGCATGGTACCAGTGAGCATCCACAATATAACAAACGCTCTATGGTTTGTGATAAATCAACTCGAAATTTAACTGCAACATTTTGTTCAATGAAGTTCAAGCTAGAATAATAACACTTTCATTTGATAAAGTGTCTTTCACATCAGGATGACGGCCCAAAACACTTCACAGCATCTACTGTAAAGGGGTTTGACTGTGTGCTTTGTGTGCAAATGCTATTTGCAATACAGTACTTTTCAGTTGCGTTCCACATAGTTTATAAAGCCCCTGTCTAAAGTGAGAGGTAACACTTACCAGTTTACTAATAACCGCAACAGCAACTTCTGCTGCCAAAGGGAATTATAACAAGACACACTGAACAATTGTTAATATAAATTTATTAGCTGAAGAACAGCAGCAGTGAAGGCACCGCCACACAGAACATACAGCTGTTAAAAACAGAATATTCCAACACAAACAGCATAGGACACAGTAAGCGATATTGCACTCAGACTATTCTATTCAACACGAGTTAGAGGTAAAAAAAAGCAAAAGAAAACTTTTTTCCACACATAGGAAAAGCTATTTACAAACTATAAATTTATAGAATTGTCAAAAGTCTGAACATCTGAGTGCAGTGTCAGCCTTATTCAGAGCTGACTGGATTTGAACTCAGGGCGCAAGAGCTTTATGTTTTCTTACCTTGCCCAAGTGCACCAAATTATAAATTGACTTACCATGGTGAGGAAGATCCCAAATTCGGCATTCATTTCTACAGAATCTCCATCTGTGAATATGAAACTCTTTTTACGCTCCTTCTTACAGGTCAGCACTATAGCAATCTGTTGAGCAGCCACTGAGAGAACGGGTAGGTCAATGCGATTAAATTCATCAAAACAACCCCAGGATCCAGACTGCGCAAGACCTAATGAAATAAACAAAAATGTTGACATTTTATAATAATACGCATATAATATAGCGTCTTTCACGTTTGGAGAACAGCTCAAAGAAGTCACTAGATTTTACTATAAAGTGTTGTGTTTGTGTATTTGTAGGCACAACGCTGCAGCCAATTTGAGTACAGCAATGTCCTACAAACAGTCATGAAACGAATGATCATTTTTATCTGAGGGATTGTTGGCCACGAGAAACTCCCTTTGTTTTTTGAATAGTGCTGTGGGGTATTTAATGTTCACCTCAACAAGCAGACAGTTTTAATATTTCTTATGAAGGCCCGCACCTCTGACAACGCAGAACCCCCTCTATTGGTATCAGCCTGGATATAGCTCAAAGACCCTTTGTGAGGCTTGAACTTATTATCTTCTCAAAGGTGAAAATGCTACCAACTGAGCCAAGCTGTCAAATGGATATATCCCCAAGAGAGGGTCCACACCCATATATCTGCTAGAGAAGGTCCACACGCACCTCTTTTCTAGACTGCAAGCCACCCAGAATCAATTACTGAATAACATGATAAATCCTGGATAAGCCGCGAGAAAGTTTACCAGACAGTGATATCAATGACAAGCTATGCAGTTTTAGCTAGTTAGACTCCAGCCATACCCCAACCCACACTCTGGAGACCCTAAGCCTTGGCTCTTGCCAACCTGCACCAAATACTCTCCAGAATTAGGTAAGCAAAATGCATCCCTCCAGAGAGAGAGTATGCATTCCATTCCAACAATTTATCTCTGGGATTTCCATGTCTAGGTGGGATGCATGGAAATATCAGCTTGGTTCGGATACTACTAAACACGATGATGGGTTTCTGCATGTGTCAGACACCCGGCTGATCAAAAAAACGTAAATCTTTTATCAGCTTTCTCAGGCTGCAAATAAAATCTACCTATTATTCTACCTATTTAAAAAAATAGGTTCTTCTGGATGTTTATTGTTAAGGGAAGCTGCATACTCTGATCAACGTTCTCCTTGTGGGGATGCAGCAAGGAAATGTAGAGCAGATGGTTCCTCTGCAGAGCTATCACAGCACAAACAGAATGGGCAAAACAGTCTCCTTGTGTGTTGCAGTTTCTATCAGACAGTATTTAATACACCCAATGTCCAGATCCCAACACAGATTCAATTTCGCATTTCATCTTTAGAGGAATCGCAAGTTCCAAATTGAACATCACTGCTGTGTGTTTTCCAGAGATTGCCACAATGATTATTTAACCCTTTACAAATTACAGTGACATTCACCACAACAAAACAGGAAAATTACCAATTTTAGTTTGTCAAGGAGAGCTGTGACTTTGAGCATGTCCTGCAGTTGTGCATTACTATCTTGTGGAGTTTAACTATTAATTCTAAACATACACTGACAAAACAGCACTGATTTACAGAAAACACTGCCTATTGTCATTGCTCAGGCTACAATACACTACAAAATAACATTTGTATAACGCCTTTCACGTCGGGAGGACGTCCCAAGGCACTGGATATTCTCACCCCTTCTATCCCACCACTTGCAGCGAAGATTTCAGCCACTCTCTGTTTTACTCCTTGCTTTTTCAAAATTTCTCTGTCACACTCCCTCTCCTGGCTTTAAAAATCCTTCTAAAAATTCAGCTTTTTGACCCGATTGCCTACAATCACCTCTCCTACTCTTTACTTCCACACATTCTCAATCTTCCACACCTTCCCTGTGAAGGTCATGAGACATTATCTGTGTGAAAGACACTAGAGAAGTGCGAGTTGTTGTATATGGTTCATAGACTACGAAGACTAAACAAAACAAATGTGTAATTGTTCAAAACCTCCCAGCAAATCTGCACATTTAAGAATTTTGTATTTTGCGAAACACCCACAAAATATACATCAAGGTAGAAAGTCATGTGTCTGAAATGAATCAATCAGACCTTTAAAAATTCTCCCAAGGCCTCTGAAGTCCATTTGGTCGGAGCAGTTGAAAACCACAACGTATTTCCCGAGGCACTTGCCCATGTCCTTGGTCGTTTCAGTCTTGCCTGTGCCAGCTGGTCCAGCAGGTGCTCCTCCCATGTTCATTCCAAGTGCCTGAGCGAGAGTAATGTAACATCTGAAAAATATGAAACAATGAAAAATATGATGGTTTATCTTTTGAATAGATAACTAGTCTTCTAACCCCTTACCAACCTGCCCGTTGCCTCCGTTCAGCGGGCTCTGGCCTGCTTCATGGCCTCCACCTCGCCCACCCCACCATTGGCGGCCAGGCCTTCAGCCACTCTGCCCCCACCCTCTGGAACTCCATTTCGCAGTCCCTCCCCTCCCCCCCTCCCTCACCTCCTTCAAGGCCTGTCTCAAGATCCTCCTCTTTGACTGTGCTTTCGATCACCCTCCTTCTCCCCCCTGACCCCCACCTTCCCCAATCCCAACTTGGGTCAGAAACAATGATTGTCCAGTGCTTTGGGACATCCTCCTGACATGAAAGGCGCTATACAAATGTAATTTTTTTGTTATTGTTCTGATCCTAGGGATAAATCACACTGTTGATACAGAGGAGAGATAATTTTGGACAACACTGTCATGTACTATTGGACCTGATTTGGGGCTGCTAGATGCTAACATTAAGGCATCTGGAATAAAAGAACATCACAAGCACAAGAAATCCTCAGCAAATGAGCACAAAGCAACAAAACCACATGAGAAATAAATATAAATCAGAGTGCTCACAGCACTGATTTGCTAAGTGGCAATTGCAATAAAGGCGGTGATTAAACCACTGCATCTATTAGATTATGCTTCAGTCTTCATTAACACGGTTCGCATGACCTTATTAACACCAGGTTTTTGGTGGTACATAACGTACGATTTCCAATGAGGACTTAGAGAGAGACCAGATACCCACAATAATAAACAAGCTGTGTAACTCAAAATAGAATATGGTCTTAAACATTCCATTAAAACTGGGAAGGACTCTGGGTTTACTGAGCACAGGCTCTGCCCACCAAATACAGCAGTAACTCCACCATTACTAGCTGCGTTTGTGTATTAGATGTAAGGATCAACATAATTGTTTTTATGCCAATATTCACCTAGAAATACCTTTTTTCAATCAAAGTACATTTTAAAAAACTGAAATTGTTGATTTTACTCAGAATCCGTGATAATGTTCACATTGCAAAACAAGCCTCACTGGACTGTGAATGGGGTACTTACTCACTCTCTCTGCTCCAAGAGGCTTTTGACAGCAGCTCCTCTCCATTTTGACTTCTATGTACCCCTGCTTTCAAACAATTCCAATAGACCCACCTCTTTGACCATGCTTTGGGCAACCTCTATATTGCTCCCACTTGGGAGAATATGAAGCTCCCACTTCTTTCCAACGTGAAGGGCCCAATCCAAGTGTAATTTGTTGTTGCTGTAGGAATGTGTGTAGGTCTTTGGCTTTTAAGCATGTTCTGACATTTTACTGGATAAATGGCAGATCTCTTCATCTAATTTCCATGCTTTTTCTCCATATCTCTTCATGCCCTTACTGCCTAAGAATCTCTGCAACTACCTTTTCATAAGTTCAGTTCCTGGCGTGCCAACCATCATTTCCAATGTCAAACAATTTTAGACATTCTCTTACATGAACGGGCTACTTAAATGCAAGATGTTGACACTCAGTGAGCAAAGCATAAGCCTCCTGGGAATTGATCTCATAACCTTCTGTTCAGAAAAAGCCTCACCTGTCAGTGAGGGGTGTTATAACCAGTCTGTCTGTGCAACCCAGGAACTCGTTCTGGTAGATGAACCCAACGTCTGTGATGCTGATCCGCATCTTGTCCAAGTCCTCATTAAAGTAGAATCTGCATTGCTTCAGCCATTCAAAATCGGCAGGAGTTTTAACGTGCAAACGGCACTATGAAACAAAATGATATTGCAGACAAGGGATTTAACACATTCTTTGTGTATCTACAACAGCAACAAAATTACATTTGTATAACGCCTTTCAGGCCCCACCCCCCATCGTGGGCCAAGCAGGGCGGGGGACATGAAGCAGGTCGGAGCCCGCTAAGCGGAGGGAGCGAGCAGGGTGGTAGGGGTTAGGAGGTCAGAGAGGTAGTGGGGAGCAAGACGATGAAGGGCTTTGAAGGTGAGGACCAGGATCTTGAACTGTATCCTCTGTGTGATGGGAAGCCATTGGAGTTGGGAAAGGTTGGGGGTGATAGGGTCAAGGAGCCTAGTGCGGGAGAGGAGCCAATCAGGAGAGCTTCGGTTTTATTAACGTTCAACTGAAGAAAGTTAGCTTTCATCCAGGACTTGATGTCTGATAGACATTCTGTCAGGACAGCAGTGGTCCTGGAGCATAAATACTTTTATTGTATTATGTTAAAAATTATGCTAAAAAACACTTTTATTGTATTAGAATAAATGCTTTTATTGCATTATATTAAAAAAGTACTATTGGTATTAAAAAAGAAGGGACTATCATCTACCTAGAGAAATATTCACCAACTCTATAATGAAAATGTACTTCTGTGGTGCCAGGAACTGACAGTATACTTGCTGATAGGTGCATTTAAATATTTATTGCTTATTACATTGAAATACGTTTACACTTAAGAGATGTTTAAGCTATATCTATTCAGTGCAGAGATAATGGCCTAATGTTCAGGGATTTGGGGGTTGTTTTCTTGCACCACAGAGAGTAGATGAGAGCAGGAGAACATTATTCTCTAACACCAGGGGAGGACAAAGACTCCTCTCTAAAGGGATGCCATTGTGCTGAACCCATGACCAACTGGAGTTGGGTTATGATTGCTCACATAGAAGATCTGCCCAGCAGACAGTGAGAGGTTTTTGTCCCAACAAGCTGCCCTGGGTCCAACCCCAGGAAAGGAGCAGTAATGACTCAAAGAACAGAAGTGGGAGGAAAAGCAACTCTACAAAGAAAAGCAATAATAAAGATCGAAAAGGCAAGGAGGTTTGCAATATAAGTTTTGCCCAGGAGCAATACATACATTTCTAGTAAATAACCATCACCATCATTATTGAACCAATTTATTTCCTTTGATTGCTTCATCTCTCTCAAGAGGCCTCTCTAAACTTAAAACATTCTTTTTATATACCTTTGGTCCCCCGGCTCCCCCCGCCCCACCAGCTCGGCGTCAGGCTCCACCACTGTTAAAAGCTTTGAGACGCTGCCCTGCATGAAGGTTGGTCAGATAAAGAAACTTCATGAATACAGAGATGAGCAAATTGTTTCAGTTCTTACTAAGTCGTCAAAGATATCCCGCTGGTGCACATGGATAGTGATGAGGGTTTCGTATTTCACCCGGTCGACAGGGCTCAAGTCCTTTGTTGTCATGTCGATCAGGGTATTGAGCAGATCCAGGAAAGACTGGTTGGTTTTTGACATGATTTTGCGATCCTGCTTGGCATTGGTCAGCGCCTCCTCAGAATCCTTCGTCCAAATCATTTGAATTCCGAGCAAGCCAACCTTTGGAAAAGAGATATTAATGAAGCTACATATATCCTAAAAAGCCACTGTACAGGGCTCTGAGACGCTCTCTGGCACGAAGGCCGCTATATAAGTGCAATTTGATGTGGTTGAACATANTTTTTGAATTAAAACAATGTTCACCTGTAATAGACTGGGGGTGGGGGAAATAAGGTCAGTTTAAGCAAGGATAAATTCTTGAAATGTTCTGATACAGACAGCAATCCTCAAATCTACTTTTCTGTATTTAACCCGCAAGAAATATTTTTGTTGCAAATATGAATGGTAAGATCATCCAACTTTGAGTTAGAGAAACAGTGCTTTAAAAAAGGCACTGTTTTGAGTTAGCAGGCCAATTTTGCACAATAAAATAATTTGATATCGCATCTCATCATATCATATTGTTCATATCAAAATTTCTCAAAGTGCTTCATGCAGTGAGTTTGTTTGACGTTTAGTGACTACTGTTTTGTCTACAAAGATGCAATATTTCCAAATGGAATAAAGCTCAGAAATGCAATGATTGAGCCTTTTTTTATATAAATAATAAACTATATGTAAGAATATTATTTGTTTAAAAAGCCATAGGTGGATAACATCACAAAATGTTTCTTTCAACTTTGATCATTATTTTGCTAATAAATGATACGCTGCATTTTGCCAACTAATAAGCTTATATAATCCATGACCAATCAAATAAATCAAATATTTGAAACAATAACTGCGAAGGTTCCCTTCCCTTCCCTTTGACAAACACTGGTGTTTATTTGATCCTTTAGTTATATTAAGAAATGTAGCATTTTATCAAAACATATACTGTATATTATTTTCTGAAACAGGTTGCAATGCAGGGCAGGGTGTGGAGCAGAGAATAGTAGCGTTTCAGGCAATGCCATAAGTAGTCTAATAAATAATAAAACAACCAAAATACTCATCCTGCGAATTGAGCACAATCATAGCATTATTTCCTTACTAAAACATTTATATTATTTGCCTTTACTATATATTTTTAAAACTGGGTGGGAAATGGACTTATTTTATTATTACTCAGAATAATAATCTTTGCATTTGATGCAGTGGCTTGAATGTCTGGAGGACTTCTCAAAGCACTTTCCAGGATTTACTGTAAAGTATAGTGACTGTCAATCTTGAAGGTAATTGCAGCAGAAAAAAAGTCCTGTGGGTGTGCTATAACAGTCAGAAGTGCTGTTCTTCTGGTAAGATGCTAAACCGAGGTCCCACCTTCCTGTTAAAGATCCCATGACAATATTTGAAAACCGAAGGGAGTTTCTTCCAGTGTCCTGGTCAATAATCCCCCAAATAAAATTGGGTATTCATTGAATGGCTGTTTGTGGAAGACTGTTTTCTGCAAATTGGCTTCAAATACACTGTATCCTGTGAAGTATTTTGAGATGTCTCTTTAAAGTGTCCCACAAACAGCAGTGAAGTGAATGTGCAATTTAATTTGTAAATTTTAATTTACAGATATAATTTTAAATTGAAAGTACCACACAAGAGACTCTTTACAAAATTGATTAATTGAGGTACTGATCATACTAGGCTATTTTTACATAGGGTGGGAGAATTTGAAGATGCAAGTTGCTACTTACTGTTTATTGTTTGTGCAAATAAACTGCAAGAGTATTGCAACTTTTTCAATCACATACCTGTGCAGGAAAATAGTTAAGAAACTCAATCAGTTGGAAGCTGGTGTCCTGAATGCTGGCAGATGCTGAGCGAATGATGAGATGGAGCGATTTCTGGGATTCCACCAGTAAAGCATTCAGCCAGACTTCAACGTTTCCTTCTGCCATGACAGGCTTATCCAGTTCAATGATTTCACCCTCACGTGAAGAAATGGCCAAAATACGGTCATACACCTGCTGATGCACAACATTACTGAAAGAACATTCTTAGTGCTGCCACTTTAGTAAAAAAACACACCCAGCATTGTACTTTTAAATTGACACAATCTAGTGTTAATGGAAGCGCTCTGGGTGAGGGGCACTATATAATGCAAGTTGTAGTTGTTGTTAATAGTATTATTACTTTCTGCTGCCAATACCTCCAGTGATTCTAACCAGAGGGAGTAACTCACTGATCAGAGGATTACCTCAGGAACAGAGGAGAGAACCGATCTGGCCACACAATGTGCACCTCCTGTTACCATGAAATAGAATAGATTGCGGCCATCAAAATAATGGTAAATAATAATCCTTGCATTTGATATAGACGTCTCAAATCGCTTCACAAAATATATTGTAAAGTAGATTGACTGTGTATTTTGTGGACAAAAGATGCCAAAGTACAGCTGCCAAAAGCCTGTTGTGGCCAGACCAGCTTTCCTAAAGCACCTTCCCTTCACATGTCGGAACAAATAACATGTTGAAAACAATAACCTTTCAAATCATAGAACAAGTTGAAGTTAGTGGTACATAATACACATATTGAAGGTGATAGTAGTGAACCTCCCAACCCTGTTCTCAATGGCGACCTTTGAGAAGCTGGGCCCAGGGTACTGGACCTCTGACACATGGCTTTCAGGTGTCAATTAATGGGATACCATTTACTCTAAAGCTTTCTGATTAATAAAAAGCCTGTGAACTGACAGTCAAAATCTATGTGTGAGAACTCCAATGCCTCGAATCAGGTCTTGGCCATCTCTACTGAGAACGGTGTTGGAGTATTCATCTTCAATAGATTCAGTATGATAAATATAGGACATATCAAAAAAACTGATGCCAAGAGCTAACAAACGAGATTTACAGTCCAGTGCAATTTTAATTCTTTGAACTGAATTACACTGGACCATAAATGCCTCTTATTAGCTCCTAGGGTGCAGTTATGTGCATCAGCCTGGCAGTTGGTAGCACTCTGAATCAGAAGATTGTGGGTTCAAGCCCCACATTGGGGCTTTGAATCCTCACAGGGATTGCTGGATTGTTGGAGGTGCCATACTTTGAATGAGACGTTAAACTGAGGTCTCGTCTGTCTGTCAAAGTGGACATTAAAGATCCCGTGGTACTATTCTCCCAGTGTGCACGGCCAAACATTCCCCAAATAAAATTGGTTATTCAATTCATGGCTGTTGGAAGGATATCGAGAGACATTGCTGTGTGCACATTGACTAGTTTGCCTACAAAATATACAGTCACTACATTTTACAGTACAGCCTGTGAAGTGCTTTGAGATGTCTTCCTGATCTGAAAGGCTGAGGTACACACTCCTTAGGCACTGATCCAGAGATATAATGTGACCTGATTGAGTTCACTTGTCTACTTAGACAATCTGCTAATGCCTATGCAGCCTTCTTTCCCCAAGTTTCTCCAACCCTCCACCTCAAACTTATCATAGCATTATTTCCTTACTAAAACATTTATATTATTTGCCTTTACTATATATTTTTAAAACTGGGTGGGAAATGGACTTATTTTATTATTACTCAGAATAATAATCTTTGTATTTGATGCAGTGGCTTGAATGTCTGGGGGACTTCTCAAAGCACTTTCCAGGATTTACTGTAAAGTATAGTGACTGTCAATCTTGAAGGCAATTGCAGCAGAAAAAAAAGTCCTGTGGGTGTGCTATAACAGTCAGAAGTGCTGTTCTTCTGGTAAGATGCTAAACCGAGGTCCCACCTTCCTGTTAAAGATCCCATGACAATATTTGAAAACCGAAGGGAGTTTCTTCCAGTGTCCTGGTCAATAATCCCCCAAATAAAATTGGGTATTCATTGAATGGCTGTTTGTGGAATACTGTTTTCTGCAAATTGGCTTCAAATACACTGTATCCTGTGAAGGTTTGCAGCACCACCCCTGTTTGTATCATCTGAGGGAACATCTTAAGGAACTTATACAAAGCAGCAGAGTAACAGCAATAACTTTATATAGTGCCTTTCACATTGGGAGGACAAGGTAAAAAAAACATACCAAGCTCAGAACAGCTGTTTAAGTGTTCTTCTACAAAGCAAACAGGAATCTCATTACAGAGTTCTCATTTGATTTTTCTTGGTTTAACAAGGACAGCTGCAGTCTTGAAAGGCCACAGAATTAGCATATAGATATAAAAAGGTGTTTATTAATAGCTCATATATTCATTGCGTGAGCTGGAGAAAATAAAAAGGGTTGTTTGAAATCACTACCTTACCTTTTCATGGAAGCTGACGGTTTTAATATTGTCAAAAACATTCAGCAGGTGTGCCTGGATTGTGTGAGAATCTGAAGCCTGACCAAGGATTTCGAGAAGTGCCGGGTCAGATACAAAAAAGAATCGAGGAAAAAGCAACCGCTTCTTCTCAAGGTACCTATAAGACCAACAGCACCAACAATGAATGGAAACACCACAAATCCAAGAGGGAGAAAATTCCATTGAAACGTGAGATATTATAACAATAATAAATAATAATCCTCGCATTTGATATAACACTGAGACGTAGCAAAGTGCTTTACAGGCTTTTACTGTTAAATCCTAGTGACTATGTATTTGTAGACCACCTCTATGATACATGACAAGATTGGTTTAGATGAAGAAAGTCCTTCTTCAGCCCATCTAATCTCATCCCTCCAGAATACCCACCCTACCGTCCTCCCATCACAGCATCAAGCTGCTTTTCATGAGTAGCCCATTTCTTTTTAAACTTTGGGATTTGCCAGATGGATCGTAATGACGTTTTCCAATTCTATACATGGTTATCTTTCTGTGTAAATGTAAACATTGCTGGTATAAACCGTTTTGAAACCAGAAAAAATAATTAACCTAACTGTAGACTTTCCCACATATTTACAATAACCAAGTCAAGCTCAAGCAATGAAACCAAAATCTGAGTTGATAAGCTTGATTGAAACAATGTGAACTCAACTAGTTTAGATAATAAGGTTGAAAATGCATCCGCCAGAAAAACAATAGCGGAAATGAAACCTTGAAAATGCCTCTCAGGACTTAATGCAGAACCCCATAGACTTCATACCCACCCACAGGAACTCAGTTCTGATCGGACATGCTATGCTATTGTCTTGCTTCTTACCCAGTCAGAGACTTTTGGCAAATTTCCAGTTGCTCCAGCAAATGAGGCAACAGCTGGCCCATGGTTTCATCCCCTACACAGCACTGCACCACACTGAGGGTCTCATGTGCCCGAGTCATGATCTTCACCCAAGATTTGTCAATGTTGGAGAAACGCTTGGCTTCCTGCAGTAAATACAACAACAACAAAATTACATTTATATGGCGTCTTTTACGTCGGGAGGATGTCCCAAGGCGCTGGACAGACAGAGTTATGGACCTGAGCTGAGAGTCGGAGTCGGGGAGGGGGGAAGCAGGAAGATCAAAAGCACGGTCGAAAAAGAGGGTCTTGAGATGGGTCTTGAAGGTGGCGAGGGAGGGGGCAAGACGGAGGGACTCGGGATGGAGTTCCAGAGGGTGGGTGCAAAGTGGCAGAAGGCCTGCCGCCGATATTGGGGTGAGCAAAGCAGGGGACATGAAGCAGGCCGGAGCCCATTGAGCGGAGGGAGCGAACTGGGTGGTAGGGGGTTAGGAGGTCAGAGAGGTAGAGGGAGCAAGACCGTGGAGGGCTTTGAAGGTGTGGACTAGGATCTTGAACTGTATCCTCTGTGTGATGGGAAGCCAATGGAGTTGGGAAAGGATGGGGGTGATAGGGTTGCGGAGCCTGGTGCAGGAGAGGACACGGGCTGCAGAGTTCTGGATGATCTGCATCAGTTGGGGAGGCCGACAACCAGGGAGTTTGCATAGTTGATCCTCGATGTAATGAAGGCGTGTATGAGGGTTTCGGTGTGAGATAGTGTCGGAGTTGGGCGACCTTGCGGAGGTGGGGGAAGGCAGAGCGGGTCATGGCGCAGATGTGAGGTAGAAAGGATAGTTGAGGGTCAAACAAGACCCTCAAGATTCCGCACTGGTTTGGTAAGGTAGAGTGTGCAACTATGGATGGTGATGCTGTCAGCACCTGAGGTGAGATTGTTAAGCACCTTGGATGACATGACATCCTCCAGACATGAAAGGCGCGATACAAATGTAAATTTGCAATGTTTTGTTCAGACCTAGGAATCCACTTCAATGACTCCAGAGAATGAAGTTGAGAAAAACAGAGGCATTTCCTTGTTTTTAAAAAAAAGGTACTGAATTGATCAAATGAGTGTGTTTAGCAGTCCACTGCCAATCCCCAGAGTCATTGGTAGCCCTGCCAGATGGTGATATTAATGGCAAGCTATGCTATTTCAACCCAATGCACACTCTGGGGTCCCCAAGCGTTGGCTTTTGCAAACCTGTGCCTAATACTTGTGCCTAATCAGGAGTTAGGTAAGCAGGAAGTGTCCCTCCAGAGAGCGAGTGCACATTCCATTCCAACAATCTATCTCTGAAATTTCCATGTGTAGGTGGGATGCATGGAACCCTGTTTGGTTTGGATACTCTTAAGCATAGTGAAGGATTTCTATATGTGTCAGACACACTGCTGATCAAAAGAAAAGGGGGTCATAGGTATTGTAAACATGGCAAACTTTGGCAGTTTTCGCCAGATGAGCATTCATTCCAGCCTGTGAAAAACTGGGAATGTGCTCCAGGCACAACAATGAACATCTGAGCCTTCTAACCACACTTGGACAAGGTCTCAATCTGCCACCATGATCAATGTCATACCTTTGGAAGTTGCTTAGCAATGTCTCCACCTACAAACACGGCCTCCAGGTAAATCCACAGGTTCTGTACAGTCATCCAGTTCTCAATAATGTCAGTCGTGTTTGAAAGATTGTGGACCCATTTCTGAATCTGCGGTTTGAAAGGAGTGTTGTACCTGACAAGAGAAAAGCAAAGAGAAAAAATAGCACAAAAAGCTCTCAAAATGACAACTGTCTCAGGAAAAATGATATCAACCACATTATCCAGAGTGAGCCAGAACAGCGATGTGGTTTGGGCAGCACTAATTTGGGAGAGGGGGCAGCATTAATTTGAGCCTAGCATTGTACTGCTGAGAGGTAGGAATGAGATTGGGAAGCTGAATTTTTGCTAAAGGAGGTTCCTATACACAATAGACACTGCCATCAGAAGGAAAGGTTCTTAACTACTTAACCTACCCCACGAACATCCATGTCACTCCTTCAGGACTTTTGTTATTGCATTTTGGCAACTTTCAGAAACCTCAATCCTACTCTGAAACCAACTATAGAGGCAAGATTGAGGTCGGTGAATTTATGCTTCCCATCCCTTTTATAATAACAATACGTGCACTTGATATTGTGCCTTATATGTCAGAAGAATGCCTCAAAGCACTTCATAAGATTTTACTATAAAATGTAGTGACTGTATTTTGTAGGCAAATATTGCAACTTCAACCCCAGTGATAGAGTACAAACACTCTAAAACGTACAATATGTACAAGAGCAAGCATTCTGAGACACTGCCCATGTAAAGGGTACTGTAGAAACACAAGTTGTGTAGACTAGATTTAATCTGTTATTGGATGGTTACAGATATTTTTAACTCAAGTTGGAGACATGTGTTTCTGTATTGAATGCTTGAGAAAGCTGGAGTTAAATAATGCCACTGATAATGCGTACCTGTTACTCATCAGTGAGCCCAAGATCATCAAGCTGTCCTCCATGTTAGCAATGATTTCTGATGTACTGTCTCCCCTCAGCAGCAGTTCGCCCCGTGCTTTGAAGCTGGCAAAGGTGAATGTTTTGTTATCCCACTCCCCTATGACCTGCTTCAGTTTCTGCTCAATGTCCTTCTCTTTCACTGCACTGATGCAAATATCCTGCAAAAACACAAGCAAAACAGAGAATTTCAACGTGGAGGCCCTTTATAATAATATTTTATGCAAATGTAAGTTTAGGCTATAATCAGATTTCTTTTGTTGTGAGGTTATCAAATGTACTGCCTCCTCAGTATTCCCCAGCCACACACTTGCTGCAGTGTATTGGGCAGTGAACTCTCTCACGTAGCCTGGCCAGCTGTTAGGATACAGGCAGTGGAAACATGGAAAATGACAGGATAAAAAATTTCTCACGGAGGCACTTGAGGCCTGAAAATCATGGTGATAACCTTTAGAAAATTCAGTCCTAATTTTGAAATGCTTCACAGTAATTAATTACTACTTCACAGTAAAGTGCAGTGACTATGTGACAGTCAATTTGCACTCAGCAATGTCCCCCAAACAGCCATGAAACGAATCACCAATTTTATTTGCGGGATATATGGCCAGGCACTGGGAGAAACTTCCTAACATAAAACAATGTACTTTTGCCAAGAGCATTGAATATTTTAATCTACAATATTAATGCACCTCAATTTCTTCCTTGTATTTCAGAAGAGGCGCTTCCATGATGTTCCTCAGCTTAAAAGTTTCACTTTCCACGTCAAAACTGTGCCCAGTGGTTTCTGCAATTCGCTTCCAATGCCGTAGCATCATGGCCTTATCAGACATGTGCTCGAGGAGTGGGCAGCACTCATTGAAGTCATCGATGGTTTGCTTCAGCTCCAGGTATGCTTGCCATTCTTTTAATGCACGTGGAAGCTTACGGCATCTGGAGTAAAAGAAAAAAATCACAGGTTATAATGTTGCTTGTTACGCAATGGTTACCACGATAATAATAATCCTTGCATTTGATATAGCGCCTTATCACGTCTTCGAGACATCTCAAAGCGCTTCACAGAATATACTGTAAATTGACTGTTTACTTTGTGGGTGAAACACCGCAGCCAATTGCACACAGCACTGTCCCACAAACAGTCGTGGTTTGAGGGACCAATTTTTTTAAAAAAGGAATTATTGCCCCTGGAAAAGTGATCTGGCAATCGACTAACAGGGATCCTACTTACTGCTAGGTGAACAGAGGGGTGTGGAGTAAGGAAACTTTCCCAATATTTCGTCCTGCCGGGAATCAAACCCAGGTCTCTCACTTGCGAGGCGAGGGTGTTAACTACTGAGCTGCAGTTCCAATACAATCTAACATGGCCAGCTTTTATTAAAACATTCTGTTTGGAATAAGCTGTGGACTGTGGACAATTTTCCTTTGCGTCTGTCGGAACATTGCAACAGCAATAGGCCATTCAGCCACTTGAGCCTGTTGCACCATTCTACGAGATCATGGTTGATCTGTACCTCAACTCCACCTTTGCCTCATATCTCTTTATGCCCTTATCTAACAAATCTATCCACCTTAGTCTTGAAAATGTGAATGGATCCAGCATCCACAGCCTTTTGGGGGAGAGTTCCAGATTTCCACTACTCTTTGCGTAAAAAAATGCTCCTGATTTCACTCTTAAATGGCCTAGCTCTAATTTTAAAATGAAGCCCCGTTGTTCTGGATTCCACCCAGAGGAAATAGTTTCTCTGTATCAACCCTATCAATCCCTTTATTATTTTAAAAACCTCAATCCGATCACTCCTTAACTTTCTAAACTCAAGGGAATACAGACCAAGTTTATGCAACCTGCCCTCATAATTTATCATTCTGGTATCATTCTAGTGAATGATACAAAGTTGCAACGGGCAGTGACTGGATTGTCTGATCTTGCATTTTTGACTCGCAAGTGTGAAAAGCGCTATATAAATGCAGGTTGTTGTTGTAGCTTGGGTTGTATTATTCAGATTCACAAATAATCTTAAGCACGGGTTTCCATAATCATAATTTGCTCCTCATACACAATAACCATTGTTTTACAGCCACAACTGTTCACGTTGGAGAAATGTTTGTATGTTTATATCATTTTCATAATATAACAATAATGTTGTTTCAGAAAAACACAGGTTAAATTTTGTGGTCACCCTTTATGCTGACCATTCTTTTACACATTTAGATTTTCCACTTTAGCTGCTTTGCTCATAATAATAATAATCCTTGCATTTGATATAGCGCCTTATCATGTCTTCGAGACGTCTCAAAGAGCTTGACAAAATATATTGTAAAGTGAATTGACTGTATATTTTGTGGGCGAAACTAATATAATAGTATCTTTGTCCAACTCCTGTTGGGGTTAACTAACATTTTAACATTCACTCACTTACACTTGGCTACTTGGCAATGACAGAGTGAGAAAATAAGACTGGAGAGTGAAACAGACAGGTATAAGTAGACACAACCAGAGAGTAAAACAGACAGGAGGTGGATTTTGCTTTCCAGATTTCTCCCCAATCCCCAATTTGACTTTCCAAGTTTTGTGAATATCACAAATTAACCCCTGATTTCGGTAATAAACAAACATGCAGTCACCTGTGCTGGAATTCCTGAAGTTCATTGTTGATTCTGTCTATGTTGACCTCTGACCACAGGATGTCGTAGTAGCTGCTGACCGTATCGATCACATTGTTGTAGAGACCGTACAGCTTCTGAAGCAAAGCCAATTGTTTTCTGATATCCAGTAGCTGAGAATACTGAGTGACAGGCAAACCGAAGAGCTCCTCACCACCGGTGTACGTGATATACTTGCGAAATAAATTATCAAATTGATTCTGGAAACAAAATAAAGTAAGCATTTTGTTTGTGTTCTTTCAATGCAATATTAGTTTTAAAACAGTTTACAGTAGTTGTCTTATGCATGAGCTTACAGGAGCAGAATTCGATATGCATCCAATAGTGACACCAGTGCACTAGTAACACAAAGCGTCAGTCACCAACCTGCTGTGTCCTAAATTGCTGAAATACATACATGGACTTTGGACTCACCCACAGTCCGTTTCTAATGACACAAGAAGTGATCAGAGACTGGGTGTCCCAAAGAAAGTTAAAAATTTGTGCACCTTTGCTATCAAAGACTTTTTAATGACACTAGGAGCTAAGCATATCCTCAGCAATTTCACATTATCCTCAAGATACTGTGTGAGATTCCCAAACTGTGGGGAGACCTCAATCAATCCGTAGGAGTCCTGGAGCTCAGTGGTTAGAGCACTCGCCTCGCAAGCGAGAGACCTGGGTTTGATTCCCAGCAGGACAAAACACTTGCATTTATAAAACACCCTTCAGGTGGGGCAGCGTCCTGGAGCACTTAAATATAATACAAATAATACATCCTCTCAAATACATTGATGCTTTTTATCATTACCACAGTTTCGAGTGATGAGTTCCACCTTCCCACCATCGTTTGAGTAAAGAAGTTCCTCCTAAATGTTACAGATCTCACAAGATCAGTTTGGATGAAGAAAGTCCCTCAGCTCATCAGATCTCATCTCTCCAGAATACCCATGTTTCTGTCTTTCCACCATTGCATCAAGCTGCTTTTATAAATGACTCTAATATCTTGGCTTCAACCACTCTTCAATTATTAATTAACCTCTGTGTGAAATCTGTTACTGGTTATTTTATATTTATGCCTTCTCATTTTGGGACTCACCAACAGATGGAAACAGCCTATTAGCATCCACCATATTGAATCTTTTCATAATCTCAAAACACCTCTACCAGGCCCCCTCTTAATCATCTCATCTCCAGAGAGAAAATCTCTAATCAGTCCAATCTTTCTTGATAGCTGTATTCACTCATCCCTAGTAATATCCTTGTGAATCTAAGCTGTACTTTCTTGAGGTTATGCACCTTTAGTTTCACACAAAGGCTATTGGTTAACAGGGAAGTCAATTGAATACATCTAATTACTGTCAGGATTCAATATTCACAAATTCTCATTTATACTCCAATATACTGTACCTGAAAAATGATAAGTCTGTCACTGGCATCCTGTGGGGCCAAGCCAATAACCATTGGTCCATCCTACAGTAAATTAAATGAAGCAAAATTCAGTAACTATTCAGTCATCCCACTGTGGAATCGGCACACATTCACAAAGTTTACAAGACTGCAGTGTTTCAAAATGTTTAACACTAACAAATTATGACCTACCAAACATTATATATATTTGGGGCTGTTGCCAGGCAGCCAATAAGCAATTTAAAACGTAAAAAAATATATGTTTTGGATATGAATTTTAAACCCTGATATGAATAACAATTATGAAAAGTTTCCAATCTGAATTATATTATTTACAAACACACTGAAATTAAACTTTAAATACACAATATATTTCCAGTACTCAAACTGCAAGATTCAGTGGTCGCTTTCTAACGTGGGTTTCTACTTTTTCTGTGTACCTTTTCATAGTCTGCATAAAACTGACTGCAGTCTTCAACGAATATCTGCACATTGCTGATGAGGTCTCCTCTAAAATTCGGCTGCAAAGCAACCAGTTCATTCTGAATCTCATTTGCACGCACCAGCAGTTTTTCCCACGTGTAACGCAGGGTATCTACCTTCTCAATCTCTTCCTTGGCCACAAGCAATTCATACTTGTTTAATGTTGCATATGACTCCTATCAGTATGAGAAGAATCAGTTATTACCAATAGTTATTAGTTATTTGTTAACACAAAAGATAGTGAAACTGATCATCATTAATGCACTTGATGAATACGTTCCTTGTGGAATGTACAAAAACCTTACTAAGAATCCAACTTCCTCAGTAAGTAAAGAAGTTGGGGTGAAAATTACAATATTTGATGTGTTAATTTTAGCAACAAATTAAATACAGGAGAAAAGCCCATCCAGCTTGCTTCACAACAAACCATTTTATGGCCTATATACTTCAACCTCCTCTAATCCGAGTCCTCCGCACCACCCTCGGCAGCCGTGCCTTCAGCCACCATGCCCCGAGGCTTTGGAATTCCCTTCCTCACTCCCTTCGCCTCACACCCTCTCTCTATTTTCAGGTTCCTGCTGAAGACCTTTCATTTTGACTGCGCCTTTGGTCACCTTCCTTCCCATCCCCCTGGCTCGGCCCCGGGATCCTTTACTGTGAAGCGCTCTGAGACGTCGTCCGGTGTGGAGGGCACTATATAAATCCAAGTAGTTGTTGTAATCGCACTTTGCTGTCTTATACCTTAAAATATTCATTCTCTGAGTCTCTAGCCATTTTCCTCTGAAATCCTACAATTGATTTGCCATCCATTGCTTTTACTCCAACTGGGAGCCCTAGCTTGGGGGAGAGGGGGAGAGGAAAAGGCGACCAAAGCACGATTGAAAAGTTAGGGCGAGAGGGAGGGAATGTAAGATTTCACAGCTCAACATGGTGGGGGCAGATCGGGCAGGGGAAATGAAGTCGGCTGATTTGCTGAGTGGAGGGAGTGGGAGACAGTAGGGTTGCAGGAGGACACACTGGTTTGATGGGGCAAGGCTATGTAGGGATTTGAACATCAATAACCTGGTATTGATGTAGTAGATTGTTTCTATCTTGTGCTAAATATTCTCTTACAGCTTGATTTCCCTCCTGGATACATGCAATTCAGATAGTGGATACCAATATAGATGTATAGTCAAACATTGGGCTACCTCAATGGGCCCCACTTGGAAGTCAATGGCAATCTGCTGCTCTTTGATTTCTTTGAGGGCAGCCATTGCTATTCGAATGTCATCCAAATCCTTGATTGGTCGATTCAGTTTTTTGCTGGTTTCCTCTACGAATGTAAAAATGTTCTCCATCTCGTTGCAGTATTTCTTGTTACAATGTCGACCTAAATAAGTTATCCAGGCCTTAGTTTCTGAAGTTAACGCCATCTTAAGATCAGCTGAAATAAAACAAATGTAACACAATAAAGATTTGCTGATAGCAATTGTCAGATTGAAATGGGTCTTATAAAAAGCGTACTACTCCATTTGGCTCAAACCAGTAAAAATAATAAATAATAATAAAAAAAACCTTGTATTTGATATTGTGTCTTATCACATTGTTGAAACGTTTCAAAGCACAGCTTTTATTATAAAGTGTAATGACTGTATTTGAAGTCAAACATGGCAGAGCATTTGAGCACAACGATCCACAACCAGCCATGAAATGCATGACCAGTTTTGTTTCGGGAGATTGTTGGTCAAGATAACTTAGGGAAAGCATGACAAAATCTAAAACAAATGAATTGTATTCCATTTTTTAAAAAATATTTACACAAGTGAAAGCATGAATGTTAGCCAACAATGATTAGAGTTACCAGTGTAAAGTGCCAGTGCTCCTACACAGATGTATTCAGCTTCAGAGTTGATCTCGGATTCCAAGTCTCGAAAGTAGAGAATCTGTGATTCAAACTCAGACAGCCGAGGGTTTCCCTTCATAAAGTCCTGAATGAACTCTTCCCGCTCTCTCTGCCAGATGTGATGATAGCATTTGAATTGTTCAAGAGCAGTAAGCACCTCCTTTAGTAAAAAAGAAGCAATAAAAATAAACAGGATCTGAGTCAATGCTACGATTACAACTGCATTTGAACAACAAGCTAGTTCACATCACTCACCACTTCCTCCACGAAGGATTTATTTTGGTTTTGCAAATAAGCAAACAGTTTGAATAATTGGGCGTCACAGAAAATTCAAATTAAAATGTGTTCTATCAGGAATTGTACTGTTGTTAGAATATGATATATGTAATGAAACGCTTTAAGGCATGGCCGCATAAAATTGTAAACGTTAAGTTGTTAATCTTGTTTATATGAATCAAAATGGCGGATAACACCATTTTGTACTAGAACCATCACTCAACATCTGTTAATAACATAAGTTGTTTTTGTCTGGTTAAGAAGAAATGGTCAACATGAAAAGTTGAAGTAAGACAACCATTGGCCTTGGGAGGACACAAGCTGTTTTGCAGTCAAAACACCCGGATCTTAGGATAAACAGCAGTAATAGCACGCTTGATTCTTTGACCAGTTGCAAAAGGCCCACGCGCCTCATAATTGGATGAACAAAAAGGTATAAAGTTGAAAGGTTGTTGACATGACGCAGCAGAATCAGCAGAGAACCAGGCACTCAGAGGCGGAGGGCCAAAGCACACTGACTGCTCCAGAACCGGGTAGTTTATGTATTCTTGCTGTGCTTATATTTGAATAAACTGAATTAGCCATAAAGTTTTATTGTCTGGTCTTTTGATTCAAACACCAGGAGTTGAGACCCCAACACTGTCACTGTAGTATCACAGCCCTTCTCTCTCTGAAACTTTCTGTCAGACTCTCACTCTCATCTCTCTCTCTCCTCCATCGAGTCTCTCTAACTTTCTAACTCTTTCTCTGTCTTAACGATATCTCTGTCTTTAACTCTAAAAATGTACAATACAATGGTGAAGTTTGTGTGTGAGATTTGCTCTGAGCTACTACCCTGAATGAAGGGCACTATATATAAATGCAACTTGTTGCAGTATCACGGATCAAGGCTCAAAGTATCCTGAGTAACCTCACAAGCATCTTTGCACATGGGAAAACAGTTTTTTTGCTGGTATCTTGCAGGCCCCACACCCATCATTCACTGGGAAATGTAGATAAATAGACAGAATTTGCAAAAGTTTACAAAGTGCGATAAACATCCCACAATACTTCCATAGTGAGATAATATTTAGGATTTAATCTTCAACAATGATAAAAATGAGGAATAACCTCAGATAACAAGAAACATTTATATTGAATAGCAGACAGGTCAATCTAATAAGTCTTAAGGAAATAACCATGGGTTATAATTAAAGAAAAATCCCATCCTTCACAAATACCTATCACTTTATCTAATTCTGAATATGACTAGAACATTGTAGACTAAAGTAAATAGCTTTTAACAAACCACACGTAATTTGTTCCAAAATGACAGTAAACATAAGAGATCTTTGAACCCCTTTATTCTGTATTTCTGCCGTGTGTATATTTAATATAACTCCCATTATTAGACTCCCAACATAACCAGAATAGTTCTCTGAAGATGCAGCATTACCTTTTTAGTGGAATTGATGGCCGTACTCAGCACTGACACCAGTTTTATGATCTCCTTGTTTTCTGAAACACTTTTGTGATAGTTCCTAGGTTGGACAGGGATGTGGAGGTTCACAGAGGCAGAGATATCTGAGACGCTGCCATCTGAAATGAATAGAGGGCCAACCAATACATTACAAACTATCAGCTAAGTCTTGTTCCTCTGTGGATCATACATGCTTAAGGGAAGTATAATAAAAACTATGTTCATTAAACAATACATTGCAGATTTCACCAAACAAAAATCTGTCAAGAAGAAGCGATCCTCAGAGAGAAGATTATCATCTAAGTACTCCCTGATACCAGTTAATAATTAGGCTGGTAACTTAATATCTGTCAAGTCTGAGAGAGAGATTTTAGATTGCACAAAGTAGCACATAACTGGTACTGAATTTTGAAAGATCTTTTGGCTTGAGGAGGGGAGTGTTTAGGATTCAGAATGTCCGTGCTTGCTGGTTGTACAAAGCTGCCTGCTGACTGACCTGCATTACCAGAGGAGCTCACCACTGACAATGTCAACCCCACCACGCCCCACTCCGCAATTCATATGACCTTAGTGACCAATTATAAACTAAACACTAGTAAGAGATAATAAACAATTTCTCATTGCTCATAGCTTATTCATCTACCACTGAAGATCATCCTCTCTTCTGATCTGTCCCTCGGGCTTGGTTACCCCTCTTATGTTGCGGTGACCAGAATTAGACAGTGTGACCAAAAAGCCGTGATACCATTACAATTTTTTTATGCACTGAACACTGTCTTTGAAGAAATAAAGTAAGAATTATTATTTGGTCACCCTGTCAGATCAGTGTACAACAGGAGCATGATATCTCGGGATCTAAACTCAACTGATTACAGCCCAGCATCTTGTTTGCCTTTTTTATTGCTGCCTCACACTGTTTGACATAACTGTTTGGCGCTATTAGTCAACTAACACTATGCAAATTATATCCCATCGATGGAGTACATTTGCCTCCTATTCTTACTTCCTATCTGCAGTGCCATGGATTTATTTGTATTAAACTTCATTTGACAGTCATCATAACTTACCAATTTGGGAACATTAATTGAATGGAGTGAGTTCTACACACAGTCATATGAAGTAAGCAAGGGGTCTGTCACTATCTAAAAAATCGAACGTCAGTATTAACACAATTTCAACCCCTCAATGTACAGGGACAGAATTTCCGGAGAATTACAGGTTATTTTGCAATACAAAATAAACGTAATATGTTATTGTGGAGATGATGATGTATCGACAGATAGCATGCTTGCCATCAGTCTCAGCACAAAAATGTCCCAAAATTGGACAAAATCTTTACTCACAGAGTTCATAATATGTATCATAAAAAGTAATCAATCTGTTGATTAAATTAGGGCTCACGAAATAACAGATTAAAATGGGCTTTGCAATCGGATTCAGAGGCAATGATAAATGAAACACATTTTGACTTGGAATCAGTCACCAGTATAGGTTGACCAGAATAAATCATTATTTGTGTATCTGTTGAGCCTAAGTAAAATTATGATAGAAAATTTGTTGACGACACTAAGCTGTGTAGTCAGGTGGCAAGGACAAAGAAAGTTTGAATATGTTCAAAGGAATCTTGGCCGATATAGAGTCTAAGAATTAACAGACTTTAATGTGAGAAAAAATAAATACTGAATATTTATACTGTGGAGCGCTGTCCTTTAACTGAGATGAAGAAAGAAGAGGATTTGAGAGGATCACTGATCATAATTTAAAATTATGCGAAGTAGTTACTTGTTCCTCAAATCAAATCAAGTCCTAGGAAGTATTTGAACTTAATCATTACAACATTGCAATAGATTCTTGGTGAGGCAGATTATGGAATATGAGGTTTGAAAATCCAACTAATCTGATTTTGTAAAACTATTTTGTCTTCATATTTAACTTGCGAAGAGAAAAATCTTTATCTCCCTTTGCATATTTTTAAAAGGAAGAATTGCTTTCATTTCTAATATTTAACAGAGCAGTGTTACCAAGAACGCTTTTGATTGCAGGTTCTGGGGCTCCATCTTCAGAATCACTGTCCTTGCTGTCTCGCCTCATGGCTGCAATCTTTCGTTCATTCATTTTTTTCTAAATAAGAAAAAGCATATGTGAAAAGAACAAGGACGAACACCAAGGCTGAGCATCCTGCTCAGAGAATAGAATAAATGAGCAGACGATTGAAGCAAACCTTTGAAATTCTCTCTCTACTCCATTGGCCAACACCTCTGGAGACGCTGACAATGTACTCCACGGCTTTGTTGAGAGCCTGTTGTACCTCATCCAATGGAGGCACCATGGTTATATTGGGAATGGACAGCGTAATCTTTGTTTTAAAGATGGGCTGGCTCGACTGTTTCTGCTTGGTGGAGGGGTCATTTTCTGTTTGAAAAAACAAACGGACCAAATAATCTAAATTAGAGATGTTTAATGTTTTAAACATTGCCTCATGCAATGCTAGTTTATTTTTGCTCCTTATTTTCTTTTTTAAAAATGTTGGTTGTTCTGTCAGCTCCTTTCAAATTGATAACCTCACGGGTAGCCTGATAATTGTTCGAAAGGAGAAGGCAGTTTCTCCTTTTGTCCTGGCTAACAATCGTCCAAATAAAATTGGTCATTCGCTTCGAGGCTGTTAGTGGAATGTAGCTGTGTGCAAATTGGCCAGTTTGCCTACAAAATACAGTGTATCCTGAGAAGAGCTTTAAGACATCCTGTTGATATGAAATGCACTATACTAAACGGAAGAATATTTTTATTTATTTATAAGCAGCACACTGTGCGTGCGTGCGTTTAGGATCTGCAAGTGTTGCACTGGTTCAAGGTCTCAGTGTCTTCACTTCAGTTCACATACTATTTTGTATAGTGTTACCTAGACACTCATCCAAAGTATACAAAAAGGGTTTGAGATGCAGCTGGTGCAAATTAGTTTCCATGTTTGTCTACATAACAGTCAATACTATTATTTACTATAAGACATGCAATAAGATGTATGGAGTGGCAGTCTGAGAGCTCGGATTCTGGAGATGGATTGCGATGATCACTGAAGCAGCCGAGGATCACCATACCTATAAAGTAAAGGACTGAGGACGAGTGGATCCGCTTGCGGATAGTTTCCAGAGCATTACGGGTGACCTTCAGTAAAGCATCTACGTTGCGGTGGTTGAAATAAGACAACAGCTCTCGTGCTTCCTCTTCCAGTATCTCCATCAGGTCTCGCTTCTTCTTTTTGCTTCGGGGAGATGGAGGGCCGCTGCTGAGCTGGCTGGCATTCAGGGAGATGGAACGTTTCTCACACTTCGCTTCTTCTCCTGCTGTGAAACACAAATTGGTATCACGTCATTGCAACGTCTCAAAGCTTTTCACAGAATTTACTATAACGTGAATTGACTGTGTATTTTGTGGGCGAAACACAGCATCCAATTACGCATAGCAGTGTTCCACAAACAGTCGTGGATTGAGTGACCAAATTATTATCAACGTTCGGAGGGCAGGGAGGAGCAGGGGGGGTGGGAGCATGATCAATAGCTCTGGAGACCAGTTCAACAGATACTGTGGCTGGCATTGGTGCTAACCATTTTGATAAAGCAGATCAATTTGACAGGCCAGAATTTCTGACAATTTAATAAAATCACTAATGACAATTGCCACATTGCAGAGTCCTGTAGCTCAGTGGTTAGAGCACTCGCTTTGCAAGTGAGAGACCTGAGTTCAATTCCAGGCAGGGCGAAACCTTGGGCAAGTTTCTTTACTCCACACGCCTAATAATAACCCCTCCAAAACCAAAAACAATAATAAATTGGTCATTTTCAATCTACGACTGTTTGTGGGACATTGCTGTGCGCAATTGGCTGCCGCGTTCGCCCACACATATACAGTCAATTCACTTTACAGTGTGTTCTGTGAAGCACTTTGGGACGTCCTCCCGACGTGAAAAGCGCTATATCAAATGCAAGGATTATTATTATTATTATTATTATTTTTCATCCCAATGCTTGCAAACTGGTTGTCAAACGTTACTGCTGTTTTTTTTCTTACCTTCATTCTTATCAGTTTCTTTGCGCTCCCCACTTCCAGTGCCATCTTTGAACGTTTCCTCCTTCTCTTTACCCTGAGGCTCCAAATCCAAGAGCATGTTTATAAGCTCATTAGCTGCTTCCTCAACCAAAGAGCATTTACAGTGCAGCATTTGGGCAGCCTTCACACACAATTCCTGTCGCAAACATGTCAAACAAGAGAGACGCATTGGAATTCACAAATGCATAAAAAGTGTTCTGTCTACAGCATTTTGGGAAACTGTGGCTCCTGATTTTGCAGCCGGGATTCGGAAAATGCTGAGCCGTGGAAGAAAGAGTTAATAGTTTCACTCCAGCAAGAGGCCAAAAAATAATTTTGTAAGAGTTTTTTTTAAGAAAAATAATCAATCTTTGCAACTAGGAATCCAAAACAAAATTCACTACATTAAAATCAAACCTGGTGCCGATTCCACTCTGACAGGCCCGGCGGGACAAACCATTCTTTGGGAAAAGTCACGCAGGGTCTCCCCAAGATTGAAGTGGCTTTGAGGAAACACACCTTGCAAATGCACACGGTCTGCAGTTCTAATGGGCATCCTCACAAAGAGGTTGGGGAGAAAGAGTTTGAGTCTTGGTACTCATTTTAACCTCCAGCCTCTGGAGGAACGCAGTGGCTAAATGGCCCTACTGTGTTTCAAACCTAGAACCTCTGATCCCAAGTTGTTTGTTCCAGGAATGTTAGCTGACAGGTCAAGAACCAAAAACAGCTAGAAATATAAAGTGATGAGCTCAATCTGATCTGTATTAAAATCATGCAAAGTCAACAGCAACTCACCAATACAATGGATTTGGTTTAGGTTTTACTGTAAAAATACTTTTAATAACTCTTACATTTGATTTAGCGCCTTACAATACCGGTGAAACGTCTCCAAGCATTTCACAGTATTCACTGCAAAGTGGAGTGACTATTTTGTAGATGAACATGGCAGCCATTTTTGCACATTGCAATGTCCCACAAACAGCCATGAAGTTAACTGGCCAATTTTATCTGGGGGATTGTTGACCAGGACATTGGGAGAAAATCCCTTCTCTGTTCAAATACCGCCATGGGATCTTTGAGGTCCACCTGAATAGGCAGATGGGACCTCGGCTTAATTTCTATTCTGAAGGATGGCACCGCTAACAATGCAAAGACTTGAAGTGGAGTCCTGTAGCTCAGTGGTTAGAGCACTCGCTTTGCCACCGAGAGACCTGAGTTCAATTCCAGGCAGGGCGAAACCTTGGGCAAGTTTCCTTACTCCACACGCCTTATAATAATCCCTCCAAAAACCCAAAACAATAATAAATTGGTCATTTTCAATCTACGACTGTTTGTGGGACATTGCTGTGCGCAATTGGCTGCCGCGTTCGCCCACAAATATACAGTCAATTCACTTTACAGTGTGTTCTGTGAAGCGCTTTGGGACGTCCTCCCGACGTGAAAAGCGCTATATCAAATGCAAGGATTATTATTATTATTATTATTGATGCCAAAAAACAACACGTTTTTCCTTCTTTCTTTTAGAATGACAGACAAAGTAATATTGGCACATTGTGCTGAAATTATATTTTAAAAAATTGAAATCTTATTAGCTGCTTCCTCAACCAGGTTTGATTTTAATGTAGTGAATTTTGTTTTGGATTCCTAGTTGCAAAGATTAATTACTTCATAATTTAATTTAAAGATAATTTTTACCTAAAGCAGAGGAATCTTTGTTTCACCACCAACACCAGTGGATTAAGCGTTTACAACAATAAGTACCTGGAATTGAAAAAGCACTCCTGAGAAAAGAGCTGTTACTGGTACCTCAAGTGCTGGAAAAAGTGCTTTGCAATGTTTTGCAAGGAATCCTCTGTGAATCATGCCAACTCGTGGGAATTCAACTGCAAGAAGATCTCCAGTCAGATCCCAAATCTCACAAGTCAGTTTGTGGCAAAGTGTTTCTTCCAACAGTGCCAGTGTTTCACACACAAAATAACACAGTCAATCCACTTTTACTATATATTCTGCAAGACGTCTGAACATCATGATAAGGCTCTATATCACATGCAAAGATTATTATTATGTCACTGCTTTCCTCGGGAGCATTTTTTCACCCACTTTAGTAGAACAATAGGTTGCCAGGAAGGTGGTTGAGGCCAGGACACTTGACTCATTTAAGAAACTGCTTGATGCTATAATGGGAAGATTCTAGGATGGGCATTCAGGAAAGATGAGATTAAACGGGCCAAAGGTCTTTCTTGTCTGAACCCTTGTTGTGATCTGCAATTAAGTCACTTAAAGGGAACAAGCAGAGCAAATAGACATGCTGCAGTTTTAAAACTAGCAAACACTGGAGGAAATGAATCTCATGGGCATGTGGACTCTTCATCTCAAGTGTGAATGCTTTTGCCCTTTATCATCAATGTATCTGCGCACCAAACGCACCTTAGTCATCTGCAAAAATTCTTCACACATAATAGATTCGCCTTCTGGTAATTTACAGAGCTGTGTGCTGCTCATGTCTTGAAGTACTGCATCAATGCGAAACTCTATCAGATCGTTCACACGATCTATCAGCAGTTCAAGTTCATCTGCAGGAAGCCCGATACAAGTGAAGCAAATAGAATCAACAGTTATTATCAAACATTATATAACACTGTGCTTAATTTCCTATAATATGCTCCCACTTTCTGGAACTCCGTCCCTGAGTCCCTCCACCTCGCTCCCTTTAAGGTTTGTCTCAAAACCTTCCCCTATGTCTGCACCTTTGGTGGTGATGCCCCCACCCACCTTGGCCCCCACAGCCCCCGAATCCAACCCCAGACCAGGTGCAATCCCTCAACAGTCCAGTGTATTGGGGGGTCCCCCGACCCGACGTAAAAGACGCAATATAAAGTACAGGTCACAGGTTCAATCCTTAGGCCCAATTGGTAAAAAAAAATGGATTTTCCCTTCTTTGCTAGATCATGATTAGAGAATAAATATTAAACAAAGAAGTTAAAATAAAACTCTAAATTTAGAGGTGCAGGAACACAGAAAAGCAGAAACAGAAGGAGGCCATTTAGCCGATTAAGCCTGTTCCATCAGTTTATGATTTCTTGGCAAATCTTTTAATCCCAATTCCCATATTTTCACCTTATCACCTCTACTACCCAAGAGTCTGTCTGTCATTCTTTTAACATCCCTATCAAATCCACCTCTACAACTTTCTGGAATAGAACATAACACATCTTCACAATCATCTGTGTGATGATTTGCTTCCTGGCCTCCGTTTAAAATGTCTTCATTCTGAATTTGAGGCTATGCCGCTTTGTAACAGATCTCAGTTGCTCCAAACAGAACACAATATTCTAAATTAGTTCTGATCCAGCAACTTGGGACATTCACCTGACTTGAAAGGCACTATACAAATATAATTTGTTATTGTTGTTGCTCTATGTAACTGGAGTAACACGTCATTACATTTCCAATTTCCCCTGCCATCATAGGACCATGTACTGATTAACACCAAACATGAGCAACTTCTGTCTTTGTACAGCAATAAATATCACATTAAACAGTTGTGAAGTTCAAAATTCCGCCCCCCACCCCCCATCTCCCCTATTATTATTTATCTGAAGGTTATTTGAAAAGAAATTATTAAGTAGAACAAAACAAATCCATTAGAGAAAAAAGGAACAGAATCCCAGATGATCAAAAGAATACAACTTATCACTCCACATATTGAGTAACAGTGAAATTCAGTTCATTGAATATAGGATAAATGAATAGTTTAGTTTATTGAATAGAATTTAGAACTCTAGGAGATGAGTCTCCTCTTATGTTTAGTCTGGTTATAATACCCATGAAACTGACCACCTGCTTCCTCAACCCCATCCCTACCCCTCTCCTTACCTCCCAGCTCCACCTCCTTCCCCTCTACTCACAGACATCATAAACTTCTCCCTGTCCACTGGTACTGTTCCCACCCCAATAAAAATGGTCATCATCATTCCTATCCTTAAAAAACCCTCTCTGGACCCATCTCTACTCTCAAACTACCGCCCCATCTCTAACCTCCCTTTCCTCTCCAAGGTACTGGAACGAGTTGTTGCTTCCCAGCTTCCCTCCTTCCTCTCTCGCCACTCCCTTCTCGAACGCCTCCCATCAGGTTTCCATGCCACCCACAGCGCAGAAACAGCCCTGGTCAAAGTGATAAATTACATTCTGTCCATCCGTGACCAGGACTCCCTCTGCCTCCTCATCCTCCTTGACCTCTCTGCTGCCTTCAATACCGTCGACCACTCTGTCTTTGTCCACCGCCTCTCCTCTCACCCCAACCTTTACGGCTCTGTCCTTGAATGTTTCAGATTGTACCTCTCACACCACCTCCACTTCATCTCCACAAACGGATTCTGCTCTAGACCCCGGACCATCTCATTCAGTGTTCCTCAGGGCTCTGTCCTTGGTCCCCTCCTCTTCAATATCTAAATGCCACCTTTTGGTAACCTAATCTGCAGACATGGGGTCAACTTCCACATGTATGCAGATGACACCCAACTGTATCTCTCTGCCTCCACCCTTGACTCCAGGACCACTCCTTGGTTCAGACATTGGCTCCTGTCAGCGCCTCCACATGTCAGGCACTGACAGCATCACCATCCATGGATGCACACTTCACCTTGCTAAGCCAGTCCAGAATCTTGGCGTCTTGTTTGACCTTCAACTATGCTTTCATTACATTGAGGCTCGACAATGCAAATTCCTTGCTTGTCGGCCTCCCCAACTCTTCTCTCCATAGGCTGCAGATCATCCAGAACTCTGCAGCAGTGTCCTGCACCAGGCTCCTCAACCCTATCACCCCCATCCTCACCCGATTCCACTGGCTTCCCATCACACAGAGGATACAGTTCAAAATCCTGGTCCTCACCTTCAAATCCCTCCATGGTCTTGCTCCCCTCTACCTCTGTGACCTCCTAAACCTCTACCTCCTGCCCGCTCTCTCCGCTCAGTGTGCTCCAGCCTGCTTCACGTCCCCCGCCTCGCTCGCCCCACTATTGGCGGGAAGGCCTTCTGTCACTCTCCCCCCACCCTCTGGAACTCCATCACGCAGTCCTTCTGCCTTGCCCCCTCCTTTGCCTCCTTCAAGACCCCATCTCAAGACCCTCCTCTTCGACCATGCTTTCGATCACCCTGCTTCCCTCCCTGCCCTCCAACCTCCCCGATCCTGACCACCAGCTCAGGTCCGAAACTCTGACTGTTCAGCACCTTGGGACATCCTCCTGATGTGAAAGGTGCTACACAAATGTCATTTTGTTGTTGTAGTTCAGTTTATTGAATCATTTTAGCTGTCAAATTGAGTATTTATTTAACAGAATTTCACTGTAATAAGGTAGTCCAGTAGCTAATATCATGTCTATTCTAGCCTCACCCCAATGAGAGCAATTTGATCTTTTTAATGTTTAGCAAGTATTGTCACATTACAGAAATTCAGTAGCATTTTACAGTCAGATGCTATTATAGCTTCACTACAACAAGGGTCAATTTTTGTAACAGGATCCATTGTATACTAGTGCGGTCCACTTCAGGCTTCTAGCATTAACTGGTCAGCTTCCTGATCATAGCGCACAAATACAGAAGACCTCCCGGTACAAATGGTATTTTGGCAACCAGTGAAAACTTTCACAATAAGGTCAGCCATCACTGACACAGAATTTATGGACCCAAACCACTGAGTAATAATAGGGCTTGACTGTATAAAGCATGACTAAAGAAATACTGAATCTAAATAACAAGATTTGTAAATCGCAAATCCTGGATTCATTGTGGATTTCAACATCCACTTCTCGGAATTCAGAAGTAAGATCAGCATCCGAGAGGCATGCCAGAGGATCAGATTGCAAGATATCTGGGAATTCACGATTTTCAAATCCTTTTGTGAATAATAATAATAATAATAATAATCCTTGCATTGAATCTCACAATTTGGACCCTGCTCTTATTTCTTGGTAACACGTCGGTTAAAAAACAAATTCTAAACTCACCTAAAGCTACAGAAATCCCATTCAGATACTTATCCATGTTCAGAGAAGTCCAATTGAGAGATGTCAACCCTGGTTGAATGGCGTTATCCAATTTGGCTAAATGAGGACCCATCAGTGGTTCAAATGCACTTTGGATTTTGGATCGCACCCTTTTATTTTCTGATAAAGCCATCTAAAAATGTATGTTAAAAGGAAGACAATATTTTACCTTCATATAGATTGTTTTCCAGCTAAATGAACGGATATCATAGAACTCCTTTATGGAGTCCTCCCCTCCGCCCCCCCATTGCAGCGTTTTACATATAGCACAGGTATCCTGCAGTACACTCAGCTTCCAGCACTGACTACCCAACTTCCCACACCAAAAAATGTCCAATGCGCAGGTCGTTAGATCACTGCTGAATTCAATTCATGCAGGAATTGATATAAGTGTAACATATACATACATGTACGTGCAGGAAGTGACGTCAGCAGGAATCTGACCACGAGTAGTTGGCCATTATTTCGCGCTTTGCTTATAACACACGCTCTGATCTCTTGGACCCAAAGAAATGAATTATAACATATTTCCCTGTGTGAACAAATTATCCCAATCTTGGCTGCTACAAAGTTCACATTAGCACAAAAGAGAAGACGCTTTATGGAAAATACGTGGATGGCATAGAGTACGATATATTTGTGATGACCTGGTAATTCAATGAATGCGTTTTAGAAAGAGGTACGAGGAGCTGGCAGAATGTATTCCATGGCTCTTCGGTGTGTTTATATCACAAGTTGATACACTAATAAGCGATCAAAACCAACAAAAATAATTAAAGTAACATATGAATTAAGAAGCGAGGATGTGCCCTTTTTGCAAGTAATGCAAAAATAGATATATATTTAAGTTGTCACCTGAAGCTTATTGTAGTTCTTCTTAAACATCTCTTGCTTCTGCTGAAACATTTTAGCAAAATGAGGAATTTCCAGACCCATTTTAGCCATGCATTCCGTTTCACGTATCAACGTCAGAATTTGGGGATCAAAGTTGACAAACAGTTCTCCTGTCTCTGGGGCTTTCACTAACAACGATGCTTGTAACCCTGCTTTTGTGAATTCAATCTGGAGGAACGAAATGGAAAGAAATATAACACAACAAATTGAGCTGACAAAATGGCAGTAAACTTTTGATGAAAAGTGTGCTTTGCTTCCTGTAACTTGTGTCACAATCTTTCCGTACCTGTGTCAGCCAGCCCCTGTGGTACAGCATCTCAAACTCCAGCAAGACCTTTGCCACTTTGTTGTAATTGCGAATGATGCGTTTGGCATCCACTGTCTGCAGGATGCTCAACTGCTGCTGGAAATGTCCCATCGGCTCCTGGACCTTATGGAAGAGTTGGCGCGCCCACAAAATCTTCCCCGCTATTGGCGGCATGTCCCGGGCAACTGGTGGGTCGTTTTTCTGTTTGGTATAAATCTTGGACACTATTTCAATGTCCCGCCCATAGTTCTGAAGGATCTTTTGGTACTTTTCATCCACGCCTAGGTCTGACACTCCAAGTCTAGACAAATAGCATAAAAATAAGCTTCAATTGCCCCCACACAAGACAAACAGATGCTTCAATCAAGTACACTCAGTCATGCTCTTATTCCTGCTTAAGCAGAAAAATGGCAAAAGCATTTTTGTGACATTTAGAACCATAGATATGTACAGTTCTAAGAAGAAGAAGGCTATTCGGCCCACCCTGTCTGTGCTGGCTCTCTTAAGAGCAATCCGTTCCGTCTCAATTATTTGCCTTTTCACCATACCCCTGTAGTTGACTTCTTTTTAGGTATTTATCTAGTTGCATCAAATGTACTTGGCAACATAAAAACATTTTCCTTCAAAGCAAATAATTTTTGCTACTATCCATTTTATGTGATAAATGCATGGGAGCAGAGTGAGCAAAGATCAATAATTTAAAGGCAAAGTGACAAATGTCATTTAACATGAGTGAGTACAGAGTGAAGAGATTAGGCAATGAAAACAAACAGGGAATACAGGACAAATGGTATAATGGGCAGGGCATAGCATGAGAGGACTTTGAGTGTACTGGTGGATAGGTCACTGAAAATATAAGCAGTTTGTGACAGCAATAAAGGGAGCGAACACCATTTTGGGACTGTGAAACTAAAGGAACAAAGTACAGGCTCTTCCGTTTTCTAAATGCCCTTTTTAAATTTCAACACAATGTGAAAAAACAGAGAAGACAGGTTCAGATTCAACATTCCCTGTGGACTTCAGGTGTGATTAACACATGAGCTGACAACTATTTCCTCGGAAACTAAATCAGACACAAAGCTCGATTCACATTAAACATTCACTGGAAAGATGCTTTGTGCACAATTAAATTAAAATTCACAGTTTAAGGTCTGGACATTCATCAAGAAAAATATTACAAACCCGGCTTTAAAATTGAGTTCATCGAGAATTTTATTATTGTAAAAAATATATATTTTTTAAAAAAAACAAGTAATCCTGCAATTTTTAATACAAAGTTTCACATTTTCTTTGGTCAGCTGGATGTCTGATATATGCGGAAACCAGTCACTGTGCTTAAGAGAATCCAAACCAGCCACCTACACATAGAAATTCCCAAGTTTGGAATGGAATACACACTCCTACCCATCCCAGGGGGATGCATTCTGCTATTAATTCCAGAGAGAATTAAATGCAGGCTGGCAAGAGCCCAGTTTGTGAAGTACTGCTGGAGTTTAACTAGGTAATGCCACAAAGCTTACCATTGAAAACAGAGTCTGGCAAGCTTCTTACTACTTGTCCAGCTAGGACCGCCTTACCCATTATGGATTTGGCTTGCCTTGTTAAGGGGAGCTGAGTGGGAAAAATCCCTACTCCCACTAACAGGCAAGCCTTTCCAAGTCCTATTGATGAGCCAGGCTGGCTGGTCTGGCTTATCAGACAGTGAAGCAAAAAATATCAACGTTTTATTTTATTAAGTCATTTTATGAAGGAGAAAGGTTTTATGCCTGAAATGATTTGAACCGAATTTGTTAACAGAAAAAGGAACGATTGTGCTTTACATTACCTTTCAAACTTTTTCAACACAGTCAAGGCTCGCTCTGTATTCTGAATTTTTTCAATGGTGTTTTCTGTAAATGTTCTTAGTTGGGACTGTATGAGTTAATAACATTAAAACTTAATGTTAGTGCCGGTGCACATTAAAATGTTAAAAGAAATCTGTAACCAAAAAGGAACCCTGTGCTCTAGCATTGAAAAATAAATCCTCCAGATAAAATTGGTCATTCACTTCATGGCTGTTTGTGGATCATTGCTATGCACAAATTGGCTGCCGTGTTCAACTACAAATATATTCTCACTACACATTACAATAACGCACATTACAGTTAATCCTGTGAAGCAATGTGATAAGATGTTATATTGAATGGAAGAATTATTATAAAGGAAATATACAGAGAATGTGCATACCAGGCATTAAATTAATTTATAATACTTCTATAAACTCAATTATTAGGTTTTTTGCAATTCTTGTGAATGGAATTGTAGCCAAAGTATGGAGGTAAATGTGGCCTATAATGCAAGTTGTATGAACCAGGTGCAAATCAATGTCCACTGAAAACATCACATGTGCACTTAAGTATCCATTAATAATTACTTAATTACAAGTACAAGTCATTTTGTAAAAGCAGTCAACACAACCAGGCATGAGTTGCTCCCCCTCCACACCATCAAAATGGTTGAGCCCAAAGTTGCCTATGACAAAGTTGGACTTGCTGGCTGGTGGACCAGAGATGGCCCTTTGCAGAATACCAAAGTTATTGTAGAACTTTGAATTTTGTTTGTTGAGTTAAGATTGGTATCCAGTAATCCATGTTCTGGCAGGCTAGCCCATCCAATAGTGGCTATGATCATCTTTAGGCCCAACTATTGTAACAGACTGGAGGATGGCACACTCAGAGTTTGTCTTGTTATTGACTGGCCCCACTGACCACTTTTATCATAATAATAATTGTATATAACGCCTTATCACATCTTCAAGATGTCTCAAACTCTGCACAGAATATACTGTAAAGTGGATTGACGGTATATATTCTGTGGGCGAAACGTGCCAGCCAATTGTGCACAGCAGTATCCTACAAACGGTCATGGATTGAGTGACCAACTTATTATTATATTTATTTTTTTTGAAGGGATTATTGCCCCCTGGAAAAGTGACCCACTAATCGACTAACAACCAGGTTCCTACTTATTGCTAGGTAAACAGAGGCATGTGGAGTAAGGAAACTTGCCCAATGTTTTGTCCTGCCTGGGAAACAAACCCAGGTCTTTCACTTGCGAGGCGAGTGCTCTAATCACTAAACTACAAGACTCTGAGTGCTCTAACCACGGAGCTAAATAACCAGAACACATTCACCTGAATATATGTTAAAACAAAAGAGATTGGTTCCTAATTATTATTCCTAATTATTTAATTTTGTTCATGTAACGCAGGAACACTCACATGTAGCTCTTTTACTTGTTTGCAAAACTCATCATAATCCTGGTCAAAATCAGTTTTCCTCTGGTCTAGGAAGTTGTACTGTTGTTTTTTCAAACTAAGCACAATATTCTGAAACACATCAAAATTAACATTATTAACTGCAGTGTTATACTTGGTATAAAGTTTTATAACATTAGAAAGATCTATAAAATCCCCATCCACGTTACAGTGAGGTTGTAATTTGTGTGATAAAAAATTAGCTGGCTTCCGGTTCCTGGGTCATAAATTGTATTATGAATGTTATATTATATGCACTAAGCAACAGTCCAGCACTGAGAACCCATGTTATAATTAAACACAAACATTTTCACTTATGATGCTTCACGATAAAGCATTTTAAAAGTAAAAACCAGGATTGTACATGTGTTCGTGTACAGTCACTACCATTTTCAGTCTCACAGTGTACTCTCTCTGTAAGGTACCCCAATCTGGTGGAGAGAATGACCTCAGTCATCCTGGACAAGGTAAGATTTGGGATCCTGGGATGTGGGGCATTAAAATACCGAAATCCCAGGATTCTGAAAGCTGTGCAGGTTGCAGCAGAGTTTTGTATTAGTTGGATCTTGTGGATGGTGGTACCGGGGAGACCAGCAAGGAATGCATTTGAGATATCAAGGTGGGAGGCGACAAAGGCAGGAGTGTTTTTGTGACTTTAGATTGAGGTAGGGTCAGGGCAGGCAATGTGTTGGAGATTGAAAAAAGAGGAGCTGCTCAGGGACTGAATGTGAGCTATAAAGGATAGATGGGAATCAACCCAGACTCCAAGATAGTGCACTGGTTCGGTGACTTTGAGGACAGTTGGATAAATGAGAAACTACAAAGAAAAAGATAACAAAGGCTGTTTCACTGCACCATATCTGACCTTTAGTCTCATGTCCCATTTACAGTATAATATATATAATATAATTTATATTGGCTTATGGAAGTGAGATTCTAATTGTAACTTTGACACCATCCCTTACACTTCTCTTCCACTGCACTAAACCACACCAGTACCTGAAATTTGGTAGCTATTACTTCCAGTCCTTCAATCTTGGAGTCCTGGAGAGCAGAGTACGTTGTTATGCTGCTGAACATATCTAGGATTTTGTTCAGACGCCTTTCAAATGTGTCAAACTTGCCAAAAATGTACATCTCACTGAAATCAAACTGTCTCTCTGCTGGGTTCTGTTCCAACTTCTGTTTAGTTTTGTGGAAGCAGCGCTGGTATTCCTGCAATATAAATATTAATGGAGAATGAAACAGAGTGGATACTTAAAAGATAATTTGCTACTTCAAACACATTTTGCAGAAATAAGGAAAGGACTTTATCAGCAGGCTCTCTGGGTTCCTGCTATGAGATTTTCTGATATGGTGATTACAATGCAGTCATTAACAGAGAGAACAGTTTGTTTGATGTAGTCAATGCTGCTAAGCCAGTGGAGGTAGGAAGAAGTCCCTAGAGTAAACCAAAGCGAAGGTGAACTACTGCAGACAGACACACATATATTATATATAATATAGCTGGATTTTCCATTCCAAGAGCAGTTTTCAGGCCTTCATCAAGGAAAGTCTGAAAATGCTCTTCATGTCCCAGGATTAGGTTAGTCCATCCACCCTCAAGGCTAAAAACAACATATGAGTAGGTGCTGGTTCTGCATTGTACGGAGACGTTCTTATCTTGGCAACTTTCTTAAATTTCCCAAGGCAAATTTTAATTATCATTCCATACTTTCTCAAAGGACAGTGCAAATTAAACCAGTCACTTTAGCACACAAATCAAAGGATGGAGAGCCACGAAGGCCTTCTTATCAATTTTGCAGCTGAATTCGCTAAACTCCTACCTTTTGGACCTGTCAGAGCCTAAAGAATGCCTCTCACCTCTGCATCAGAAGGTTGTGGGTTGAAGCCCACTGTCAGGACTTTGAGCTCTTAGTTTAGGCCAATTGTGGCCAACCAGTGGCCCCCAAACATTCGCACGAATCTAGGTAACTTCTTCAGATAAGACATTAAACTGTGGTGCCTGCTCAAGTGGACATTAAAGATATCGTGACACGATACAAATTAGAAAAAGGGAGCTTCTCTCAGTGTCCTGGCCTACAACCCCCCACATAAATTTGGTCATTTACTTGATGGTTATTTGTGGGACATTACTGTGCACAAATTGGCTGCTACTTTTTCCTCCAAATACAATAACAATAATAATAATTGTTGCATTTGATATAGCGCTTTTCACATCTTCTAGACGTCTCAAAGCGCTTCACAGAATATACTCTAAAGTGAATTGACTGTATATTTGTGGGCGAAAGGTACCAGCCAATTGCACACAGCAGTGTCCCACAAACAGTCATGCATTGAAGTGACCAATTTATTATTGCTTTTTTTTCTTCAGGGATTATTATCAGGCGTGTGGAGTAAGGAAACTTGCCCAAGCTTTCACCCTGCCGGGAATCGAACCCAGGTCTCTCGCTTGCGAGGCGAGTGCTCTAATCACTGAGCTACAGGACTCCAATGTCTTGGACAATGTCTACTATACTCAATTCTACATTCAACAGTAAATGCTGTAATGTTCTTTCAGACATTTTCACAAACTGATAAGATGACATCAACGGATACGCAAAGATTATTTTGTTATTAAAGATTGAATTGTGGTCAGCACCTGCAACTTTGGCCTTGAAGAGATATATATTTGTGACTGCGTTCAAAATACAAATTATATATTTACAGGGACATGAATTGTAATTTCTTTGAAAAACAACATCTTTGTCCTTGTGAAAAGAACTTCCAGAATATCTGTAATATTTAAAAACCGTAAAACTATGTTCACTTTAACACTGACAAAAGGGATAGGAATTGACATAATAATAATAATCCTTGCATTTGATATAGCGCTTTTCACGTCTTCTAGACATCTCAAAGTGCTTTACAGAATATACTGAGAAGTTAATTGACCGTATATTTGTGGGTGAAATACAGCAGCCAATTGCACACAGCAGTGTCCCCCAAACAGTCATGGATTGAAGTGACCAATTTATAATTGTTTTTTTTTCTTCAGGGATTATTATCAGGAGTGTGGAGTAAGGAATCTTGCCCAAGGTTTCATCCTGCTGGGAATCAAATCCAGGTCTCTCGCTTGCGAGGCGAGTGCTCTAACCACTGAGCTACAGGACTCCACAGGCACTATACAAGTGCAATTTTGTTGTTCTTGCAGACTAAAGAATTGGTGAGATGCAAGTACCCATTAAACAAAATTGATTAAAATTTTGATAGCAACACCATGTTTTGCAAAAAAAAAGCCCACATAATTTCTTATATTATAAAAAGAGACGTGCTGCTGAACTCGTAAAATTCTACCATTAATTCCTCGGGTATAACTGATGGAATTTTGGTCCCTGGGCTGGTTTCAAAATCAGGATCCAGAGTAAGAAGGTAGTACATGAACCAGTTTCTATTTGTTACAAAAGGTTGAATGTATTTTAGAGCAGTGCAGGTACCTGGTTTAATCGGATAGCAGCCTTCAGCTTCTTCACCATCACTTCCTGAGGTTGATCCCAAATTGTGCTGGTCCCATTATTTGTTATGTACGCTTTACTAGCAGTTATCATCTGATTCGTTACCTGTAACGCAGAACAACTGGATCAAATTTTTCAAAGCATCGACATAACTTGACTCGAAAGGATTCACTTTCACTTGACAAGATGCAATCATTCCTTTACATTTATTTCAGACAATAACTTTTAAACCACTTCACATCGGGTAGGGTCTTGGAGTGCTTAACAGTGGCAGAGCTTGATGCTGAGCCCAGGAGAGATGGTGGATTACAGCTTAGATTCACCATTAATAACATATTATATCACTGTACTACATGTTAGTTTATACTTCTTTTACACGGCTGGAACAATTTGGCATCACAAAGGTCACATCTTTCTAGAAGACCATCCCAAGCATCTTCCCATTACAGAACTAAGTCTTTTGTTAAATGTATCCAAACACCTGGCTTCTATCACCCTTCCTGGTAACCTATAAAAATCCAAGTTAATTCTTCTTAACCTACTTTAGCCACTGATTTGCATTTGTCTAGAGAAATATTTTCTGGTGTATGTCCTAAATTGCCCTTCACAATTTATGTGCCCTTGATATATGTGAAAGGATTGCTTCAGGTCTCTCTATCCAATAGGTCTCAATTGTAGCAAAAGAGAGAATAGTGGGAAATACTATATAGGAAATATTTCCTCAGATTGCCAGAGACTGAGGAAAGCACTGCACTTGCACAGAGCTGACAAACCAATACTGAATGTCGATTCATTGTTTTGCATTAAAGAGTCATTAAGTGCAACCACTTCTTCAATAACAGGGAAAAGACAAGAGCTTATAAGCTACAGATTTTATTCTAAAAATTTTTGCAATTAACTGCAGCAAAACTGCCAATGGGCAAAGCTTCCATTCCGAGAGCACCTCCTTGAAACTATTTCCAAATACACTTTAACATTGATTTGGTCTGGAAACTGCATGGAATCGATTCTGAGAATGTAGCATTATTTCTCCTACATTCTTCCCCTAATACTACTGAAGAAAGACAGAGCAATTAACTTCAAATAGGTATAAATAACATGTAAGATGAATCAGCCCCTTACCTTCACAAATAAGGAGGTAATCTTCTCAGACGTATTGTAGTAACGGGAAATGCTGTGAATCATTCGAATTGCATTGATTAACCCTGGGATGGCTTCCACCATCGAAACCTGCATTGCACAATAATATAAAAGTCCATTTAAATGTTCTTTATATCACTTGTTTGATGTGATATAATAAAGTTTACAAATCATAACATAATGCATAAATTAAAGGACTAACACAAAGCTAAATATACTCATAAGAACCTAGCCTTTCATATCAGTAAATGGTTATTGATGGTGAGATAGAAAGGCAGGTTAGATGAGTACTTAGCTACCATATCAAAGCTCATTAATCAGCTGCAATTCAAGTTCAGGACTGATAAAAATAACAACAAATATATTGAAAGCAGCCTGTGATTTTAAGCAGTTTGGTTGTATTGTTAAAGCGTATGCATTTAAAATAGGATTGCATTCACTGGAGCACAGAATAAGAGGGGAACAAAGTCTTTAAAATTCATACAATATTGAATTATACCGCACAGAAGGAGGCCATTCGGCCCATCGTGTCTGTGCCGGCTCTTTGAAAAGAGCTATCCAAATCAATCCCACTCCCCCACTCTCTCCCCATAGCCTCGCAAACTTGTCCTCCCCAAATAATCATCTACTTCTCTCTTAAAAGTTGTTATTGAATCGGCTTCCACCATTTTCAGGCAATGCATTCCAGATCCGAACAACTCGCTATGTAAAAAAATTCTCCTCACCTCCCCACTGTTTATTTTAAATCGGTGTCCTCGGGTTACCAACCCACCCACCAGTGGAAATAGTTTCTCCTTATTCAGCCTATCGAATCCCCTCATAATTTTGAAAACTTCTATTAAGTCTCCTTAACCTTCTCTGCTCCAAGGAGAATAATCCAAGCTTCTCCAGCCTCTCCTGGTACCATCCTAGTAAATCTTTTTGCGCCCTCTCCAATGCCTTGACATCCTTCCTAAAGTGTGGTACCCAGAACTGAAAGCACTACTCAAGCTGAGGCCTATAAAGGTTCATCATAACTTCCTGCCTTTTGTATTCTATGCCCCTATTTATAAAGCCTAGTTTCCCATATGCTTTTTTAACAGCTTTATCTACCTGTCCTGCTACTTCAAAGATTTACTAATGTGAACGCCCAGGTCTCTCTGTTCCTTCACCCCCTTTAAGATTATACCATCAGCTTATATTTGTGTCTCCTCACTCTTGCTCCCAAAATGCATCACTTTGCATTTCTCCACATTAAACTTCATCTGCCGCGTGTCTGCCCATTTTACCAGTCTGTTTATGTCTCTTTGCAGTCTGCTACTATCCTCCTCACTATTTACTACTTTTCCTAGCTTAGTATCATCTGCAAATTTGGAAATTATACTCACTATACCCAAGTCCAGGTCATTTATATAATGATATAATATACCTGGATTATATATATTTATATAATTATGAAGGGTTTGAGACCTTAAACAGGGAAAGATAATTCCTGTTGGTTGTGAATTACAAGAAGGACAAAGAGGGAGGAAGTTTAAATATGTTTATACAAAGTATTAGGACATGCAGCTACTGAAAGCAAGTTAATTCTGTCATTTGATTGAAAATTTTAAGCATATCTATTATGGCACCAACTTATTTTGAACTTTAACATGTACAAGTGTTAATACAAGTTTAAAAATTAAAGCTACGTAGGATGGCAAGAAGTTGCACAAATGTAGTTTCTTTCAACCCTTTACATTCCCATTAACCAAAAAGAACTTGCAAAATTTTTCCTTCATACTTCAAATGTTTCAAAGGAAAATTTAAGATATAAAACGGAAATTGTGAACGAGCATAGAAACAGAATTCAGACTAGAAGCTCTTGTGTGGAGCTAACATTGCACAGCCTTCAGCTGAATGTGCTAACATTGAATTGAAAAGCCTTCAGTATAATGTGCTGAAATCTTTGATTCCATAATCACTGAAGAGTCAAACAAGCACATCAGTCACTGTGAACTAGATTGGTTCAAAACTCGCTGCCATGTGACAATAACAGCTTTCATTCATATAGCGCCCTTCATTCAAGATGGGTAGCAGGTTTGGATGCCAAGAAAGGCCAGGAGACCATAGTCGGGGTCAAAGACGTAGATCTGCAGGTAGGTTTCAAAGAGAGGGAGCTCCAGAGATTAGGGGCAGAGTGCTAAAGGCACAGCCACTGACAGTGGCGCGAAGGGTCAGGGATCATGCAGTAGGCATGTGGTAGCTGAGCAAAGAGGGTGGACAAAGGAGTGGGGTACAAGCAACTTGAAGCATCAAACAAATATTTCTTCTCAGCAATTATAAACCTGATATCAACTGCCCCACAATTCCACCCTGTCTTTGTCTGAAAGACCTTTCTGACTTAAAATTCAAGATCGTACAGAATTTTGGGGGGAATTTAATTCAGTCTCGTTTGGAAGCCAGTTTGTCATAGTTCGGTAAATAAAAAGCTTCCCAGTTAAGAATTTTCACAAATCTAGGCAATCTTACATTTTAAGGGAAAATCATTTGATAGGCTTAGGATTTGGTAGAATTGCCCCACAAGCCTGGCACCCAGCCTGACAGTCAATCAACAACAGATCCGCTACCCAGATAGTTCACCCTATGATGAAGATCAGCTATAATTTTATGGGAAATGGAGAGATATATAAAGAGTTTTAAAAAACTCTCTCTATTATAAACAGGGGTACCAGACAAGCAGATTCTAGCTACTTACCGGATCACTGTTGTACAGGGGATCACAGAATTTCTCTAATGCGTATAGATACTTTACATTGTCTTTAGCCTCATTGGCTGCCTCAGTAATGCGGATATCCAGCTCTCGCCAAGTCTACAATCAAAGCAAACAATAAAGAAGCAAGTAAATCAAATAGGAAACAATATTCGTGCTACAGTAAATTCTGCAATAATAATAATAAACCTTCCATTTGATATAACAACTCGCATGTCAGGAAGATATCTCCAAGCATTCCCCCGCATGGCCCGCCCCACCATCGACGGTCGGGCCTTCAGCCTCTCCGCCCTCACCCTTTGGAACTCCATTCCAGATTCCTTCACCTTTCTCCCTTCCTTGCCTCCTCCAAGGCACATCTCAAGACCCTCTATCAAAGTCTATAGAAACATTTTCAGGTGAAGGATTATTAGACTATGGAAGGTTTGCCATAAATGGCCAGTGGAAACTAATTGAAATAATCCTTGCATTTGATATAGCACCATGACATCATAGAAACATCTCAAAGTGCTTCACAGCGTTTACTGTAAAGTAAACTGTATATTTTTGTAGCCGTACACAGCAACCAATTTGTACATAGTGATATGTAAACAGTCATGAAGTGAAGTGAATGACCAATTTTATCATTCACTCTACTGAAATATATCTTGGCCAGTTCACTCAGTCCATTCTCTTTTCAAATAATGCCATGGGATTTTTAACAATTTCCTGAATAGGCAGATGGGAGCTCAGTTTAATTTCTCATCTGAAGGATGGCTCCTTTGTAAATACAGTGCTCCTCCAGCACTTTACTGGAGTGTCAACCTAGACTTTGAGCTCAAAGTACTGATGTTGGGCTTGAACCCACAACCTTCCAACTCAGAGGCAACACTGCTGTCAACTGAGTCAGGTCGACACTTTGTAGCAATGAGAGAGTGGAAATCTTAATTTCATCAGCCTGGATTAGACACGGCACTCCGAGATGTTATTGTGCGTGAAGGGTCCGATATAAATGCAAGTTGTTGTTGCAGATTCTCTCAGGTCCCAGGAGTGAAAGGATAGCATTTCAATTCACAATGTAAACAAATCTTTGATTTGTGGTATTGTTTATTGAGCAAGTTCAATACTAAGAAATATACCTTAAGAAGTTTGGATTTTGCAGCTGTAAGCACACCGAGCACCGCCTTCACATCCTGTGCCTTTAGTTGATCTAGCAGATAATTGAACCTTGACATCCGTTTCTTCCAGTGATCCAACTCCGCGCGGGGACCAAGATCATCGGCTTCCTTGCGTAACTGGTCGCTTTCGGCAAGAACCTAGCATTACAAGGCAATTCTGAAGAGAACGCTAAAAAATATTCTTCAATATTCTTAATATTAAACTGGTTGAGCATTTTAAAGATTGCAGGAAAGTGACGGCTATTTTAAAAATACTGGGGTGAAAATTGCAACGATTCTTGACAGCTATTTATCACATTGAATCTGTCAAGAAACATCAGAATTTCTTTTTAACTGAAAACTGTCTCTAGGGGTACACTTCTGGGGATTTATTTTTTGAACATCTACAGAGTACTGAGACTTTGATTCAATGCATTCACTCTACTGAGTTCCAATCTCCATTGTGCTCTGCAGGAAAGAATAGACAGGAGACACCACTAGTAAAGAGAAATTAAAATTGAATGAAGATTTTTCCATGCACCACAAGCATTACACTCTTCTGGCAGCTAGTTAACAGACTAGCAGCAGTAATCTGGTAACAACATATACAATACAAAATTACATTTGTAAAGCGCCTTTTACATTGGGATGACATCCCAAGGTGCCGAACAGTCAGGGATTAGGACCTGAGCGGGGGGTGGGGATTAGGTAGAACAGAGAGGAGGATGGCTGAAGTCACGGTCGAAGATGAGGGTCTTGAGACATGCCTTGAAGGAGGCAAGGGAAGGAGCGAGGCGAAGGGAATGTGGGATGGAGTTCCAGAGGGATGGGGAGCCAGTGGAGCTGGGTGAGGATGGGTATGATGGGATTACTGTTGCTGTATTTTGTCCCCTCCCCCAGCCTAGCCTCTCACACGGTTCTAACACTGACTAATAGGAAAACTCCAGCTTCCCCTCAGCAGAGGTGCACTGCTGTGTGGTGCGATATGTAGAATTGTAAAGTTCCGACATACACTGGAATTTCTCCTAATGTCTAGTACTCTTTGAGTGTCTCTTCATTGTTATTGCACATCTCGAAATTTCACAATAAGCAGTTGGAAAAAAGTAAGCTCAAGATCTCAGTCCATAAATTACATTCAGCCTGTGGTACTTTAGAAATGGATAATTACCTACTTTGGTAAAAAAATCTCTATGTCCTCCATATTTAAATAATCGCCTTAATTTGTCTCTTTTTTTTGGATACAAGGCATATCTGACACATCACCACGCTTATCCACACATGTATCCCTACCTGCTCGATCTGTCTGTTCCACACTTTCATGCACGCTTCAATCTTCTCCAAGGCCTCAGTGCTATTAGCTATTGACATGTAATCTGGAGGGCCTTTCAGGATCTTCAAGTCATAAGTCTCACATGGTTTCAAGGTTACCTACAATTTAACAAAATATCAACTTGTTCAATGACATACAAAAAAAAAACAGCAAATAATAAGAAATGACTTGGTTGAAATTTACAAATTAATTCAAAAGTCGCAAACAGGATCAATGTCTTTTTTGATTTGATTTTAGCTAAACCTACTGACAATATCTGTTGCAATCTGAAAAAAAAGATACAAGCTGCTTCAGTATCATTGGTATTGGGAAGATGTACTCAGCATCTTAAAGTCATTTTGATTCATTCATTCATTTGTGGTTTCAAGTCCACAATGGCACTTGAACTCAGTATGAACACTCTCTAGCAGTTCTGGCTGAGTAGAGGCATCATCTTTTGGAGGAGATATTAACTGAGGTCTTAGACTGTCTGTCAGAAGTGTATGGCTTGGGGAGTAGAGGTAGGAAAATTTAAAGGTTTTTGTCCAACAATCACACAGATTGCTGTCTTCCAAAATGTTCTCTCCAGACTCTCTGAACACAATAAAAATTATGATGCATTGATTTGGTTGGTGTGAATACTGAAAGTTTTTTTACAGCTAGAGATTAAAATGTATATGATCTAAAACAAATCTTGAGTTTGTTAAACATTGTTAAAAATATTCACAATTTTGGTTTAATTCAGATTATGCTTTACTAACCTGCTGCAATATTCTATATTTTCATATGTACACCAACATTTCTATGCAATCAGACATCAAGTCCTGGATGAGAGCTAGCTTTCTACAGTTGAACGTCAACATGACCGAGGCTCTCCTGATTGGCTCCCGTCAGCGCCTCCACATCTCAAGCACTGACAGGATCACTATCCAAGGATGCACACATGTATTACAGGATTTGTAATCCAAGCGCCTTTCATATCGGGAGGACGTCCCAAGGCGCCCGACAATCAGTTTCGGACCCAAGCTGGGTTTGGGATTGGGGAGGGTGGAGGGCAGGAGGGGGAGGAGCATGGTCGAAGGCACAGTCGAAGAGGAGGGTCTTAAGACGAGTTTTGAAGGAGGCAAGGGAAGGGGTGAGTTGGAGAGACTGCGAGATGGAGTTCCAGAGGGTGGGTCAGAGTGGCAGAAGGCCCGTATTGCCTACACACCATTAGGCGATACTTCAAACTGATGCAGTCACTTACTTTTTCCATCAAACTTTCTTGAGCACCAGCCAGAATGCTGACAAAGCCATCCAATGAGCTCAGAAAGTCTTGGCGTACGGTGCTGGTCTGAGCACTGTTCAGCTCACCCCAACCATGGTTCATTCTCTTTAAAGCAGGTACAAATACTTCTGAGAGAAGATGTTCCACAGCTTTCAGCAGCCCAACATCAGAAGTGTCAAGAATATTGAAATTTATATCCTATGAAAAAATAGAGGAATTTAGCTGGTATCTTTATTTACTATATTCCTTTAAACTACAAAGCATTGCCATCACGTACATTATCTCACATACATCCATGAAATTCAGGTGTTGCAAAAAATGTTATAAGATGATAAATGGATGTGAAAAGTCAATAACTAAAGAACATTTGCACATTGAAAACCTACTGAAAGGTAAATATTTGTGATCTCCTCTGTAAGATTGCAGGTTCAAGTTCTGGTCTGGGCTCATTTAGGGCAGCCACTGAAACAGTGACCTCAGAGACTGACCACTATCCAGTGACCCCTATTGGAAGGTGTGTGTAAGTGAGACGAGGATTAATCATGGCTGTGATTTCTCCTTTGCATTACAGGAGCAGCCAAACTGTGTGCCAACAATCACTTTTAAAGCTAATTAACATGTGAAAAGAGCCCTTTTGAGCAAAGTATTGTAAAACAATGGAACTGTACCCTGGTGAAGTCTAGATGGGGAAAAGGCAGCAAACACATACAGGACAGCATTAGAGGAGAGAAAATAGTGAAGGGAATAATTTGAGTATTTCATTCAAAGACTGGAAAACTAAATAGTATAACATAAACAGAACTTAAAAATTGGATGCCAGTTTTCTAATGTCATTAATGAACCACTACTACAATGGAGCACTTTAAAACAGTTTTAAAAAAGTCCCTGAAAGTTCGTGGCCATCCTTTGGACCATTCATTAGACCATCCATTTGACCATCCAAGGACTTTCAAGGGGTCCTGAGGAGTGGAAACTAATCTGATTGACACATGTGGTGTTTATAACACAGGGCAGCAAACCAAACTGCTCTGAAAACCATTCCCTCCAGGGGATCAGGAGAAGTGCTCAGGCTCAATTCAATTACCTTATGAACATTCTCTACAGTGATTGCTTTGGAGGTACTGGCTCTCAGGAAAAAGACGCACACACCAGTAAGTGGGACATCCTTCCCCTCAGTCACAAATATCTTTGGTTTCTTTGTTCGTCCTGTGTTAGGATTCGTCCCTGCTCCCAGGAGGCCTAAGTGCACTAAAGAAACACAGTAAAACAACTATCAATTTACCCATAATATTCACCAACTGTGGATCACTTCCAATGTTTGCACTCAGCTTTGACATAAAAAGGTGTAATGTAGTGGAAAAATGTAGCATGTGATATACTGTACACCACATGAGCTAGTATTCCTCAAACTGAGACTGAAATGCTCGGATTCACTTAGCATCACGTTCAAAACCATTGCTGGCCAACTCAGCAACTGCAGCCAGTGGTTTGGATGCAAATCTTTTGAACAAATTCCTAGGATGGTAGTGGGGGGAGGGGGGCAAGGAGATGTGCACCCACAGCAGTCATCTTCTGAGACATCTCCGAGAACAGAATGTCCCACAACATGATGATTATCACTTCACAACCTGCAATTTCCCTTCCAATATTAATGAATGAAACACATCAGATTTTCAATTTCTTTCAAATTCTTCATAATCTCACCAATAGGATCACTATTGAGTTTTTGTCTTCACTCCCTGCTGAGCTGGTCAACCGTGAGATCAATTAGCATGGGGGTGTCAATAGTCATTGTTAGGTTTTTAATAGGTGATTGCGACACTGCTTTCAATGGCCCAGCAAACACCATTAACCACTTTGATCAAGCATCTTCACAGATGAAACACCTGCTTGATCAAAGAAAGATCAGAGAAACAACCATTGACATCTCCCAACTAAAACTGCAGTGAATGGCTCCGGGCCCATTGGTGTTGATTGCTTTAGCCCATTTTCCTCTCTCCATAGATGCTTCCTGACCTGCTGGGAGTTCTCAGCGACTTCTGTGTTTATTTCAGATTTCCAGCATCTGCAGTATTTTGCCTAATGTCCTGTCTTTGTTGTGTCAAGAGTGTTTTCACACTTCTTAGTATGGGGGCGAGGCGGAGTCATGGAGAGGAGAGAGCTCTGTAAAGATAGGAGCATGAGCAGACGTAGAAAGAAGAAGGGAGACTGGAAGAAGTCTGCTCTAGGAATTGGGAGAGACTCGGACCTTTCGAAGCACAGCAGTGGGCACTGAGTCGAAATACCACTTCTAAATGTAATGGTCATTCTCTTTCTTTCAAGCACTTGTATCAACGATGTACAGTAAAATCTACCATCTCTGTGAATATCTGTGGACTCTGTTAATTAAAATTCATTAGAAAACCAGCCAACCGATTCAGTCTTCATAATTACAACAGCCTTCGAATTAGACTGGAACTGTGACTTCTCTATGAGAAAGTATTCTATTCTGTCAGGTTAATATCGGCCACACAGGTACCAGAGCTGAGCAACAGTGGGTGGAATTCGTCCACGCTCAGGGAATTGAGTTTGTGACAATCTCATTTAAAATCTTGTATACCTCTCTCAGATTCCCACTGAGCTATCCATCTCCTTTCAAGACCTGAAGATCCTAGCATGTCAAATCATTGCTTATAGCTCATTCCTCCAACAGTGAGGATGATCCTTGCTGTTCTCCTCTGCAATGTCAATTTGACCTTGCTATCTTGTTCTTTCCTGAGCTAAATGCTGGCAACAACTCTGTTCTCTACTGGCACTGGCTCACCAATGTAAACAAGCTTTGGATAGGACTTAACCCTGACTAGACAAAACCTGTGGGATGAGGCTTGCTGGCATGCAATTTCACACAAGAATTTAATAGCAGTTTCCCTCAATCAGCTCAAAACCCAGATTCCCAGAAGCCAATGATGAGTGCCCTGACTCAGTCCCATTCAGATAGCAGCTCATTTCCACTTTCACTCATTGAGACATTCATTTCCAGTGTAAATATACCACAATGTGCAGGTACTGCCAAATATTTGTGAAGAAAACAAAAATCAGTAACATCTAAACAGTATATCTACTCTATTCACTACCTTCAATCCTTGTTATGATATAATTTTGCCAGTGTCAGCAAGATGTTCAATTCCCTAGAAATGGATTAAATTAACTTTTGAAATAACATAAATTACTGACCAGTTTAATGTCACTTAACAGAGATAAAATGGCATATCTGTACTCCAAAATCATGAAAAGAGGAACTATGCTGCGATACACACAAGCCATTGAGTATACAGAATTGTATTACAGAGCTGCTTTCACTTATACAAAGACCATAACAGGTCATCATTCACATGAGAAAGCACCTCAATAATGCACTAATGCAACGTCCTGTTGGTTATTTATCATCTTGGGAAAGATCTTTCAGCAGCTCACTTGAACGCCTAAATACAATAATATTTTGTCATGTCAACGGTGATCCGTCTCTCACCTCTGGCATCCAATCTCTCTCTATCTTCCTCACTCTCTACCCACACATCCACTTCCCCCAATTAGTTTCACTTTTTTTAATGATACTGTGATGATTGATGTTCCTTTCAGCTTTCCTCTGTAACCCCTCCTAAACTCTCAATTATGGCAACCTTCCAGCTTTTTTCCTCCCTGCACTTCCACTGAGTTTAAATCTGGTGTCAAAAATTGGTATGAGAAACGTGAAAGACGCTATACAAATATAATTTGTTGCTGTTGTTTAACAAGGTTGCTGGAGATTTCAATGGCGGTCTATTGTAAAATACTTTGAAGCGTCCCTCATAATATATTTTCTTAGAATGACATAAAAACAGTAAAAGTTCAGTGTTTTCAAAGGATACATAATCTAATAAGATTAATACAAAAACAACAACTTGCATTTATATAGTGCCTCTCGCACAGGGAAATGTCCCAGAGTGCTTAACAATGGCGGAGCACGACCGCAAGCCGGGGGGAGGGGGGAGATGACTATAGGCATGGTGGAAGAGGAAGATCTTCAGGCACGACCTCAAGATGGGGAAGGAAGGGTCAAGGCGGAGGGATAGAGGAAGAGTGTTCCAGAGTTTTGGAGCATAGTGGTTGAATGCGCGACTGCCATCAGTGGAACGGAGGGCACGAGGGGCATGCAGGAAACTGGAACCAGTCGAGTGGAGGCAGCAGGTTGTGGGTTGCAGGTAAGTAGGTCGGAGAGAGAGGGAGATGCCAGCGCATGAAGGGATTTGAAAACTAATGTGAGGATCTTGAAATCGATCCACTAATAAGATTAATAAGAATTAAAATTCAATAAGAGCATTTCATTATGATTGTTCATGATAAGAGAAGGCTCATTTGATTCACTATTGTATTTTCAAAATTGTTGAGAAAATCCGCAATGCTAGGCAACATCTTAGAAACTGTCCTACTAGATTCCCTTGGCAGATTGCCAATGAATGAAGAGTCGAAAAAGAAACTTAAGCAATAATATAAAAGTTGTCTTAATATAATAGCTCCATGTATTCTGTTACCCGTCTCAGTTTGTTCCACTTCTTGGTAATAAAACATGAGATGAGGAAGTCCTCCAGCAGCAAAAAATGCATCAATTCGTTCAATCTAGAAACAAAAAGAAGCCACATCAGAACAGAATGTCTTGTACTCAGACTATTCTTCAAATATATAACCTCTGGGGCATTGAGCCATAAAAAAAAGGACAATCCCTGATCTGTTTTAGTTTTGATTTTGTCAACCTGTGGAGCAGCTGACGTGCTACAATTGGCTTCCACAGGGAAGAACGAAATAAAATCAGCTAAGGTTCTTACTCCAGAGAGGCTGAATGTTCTTAGCCTTAAGACCGTTACCAGAAAATTTAAGATTGTGGAAAAATTTCACAAAATTCTTAAATTCAGTCTGAATTTGGAAGCCATTTTTCTGCAGTCCACTTTAAAAGGTATGTTCACTAAAATAAAGGACAATGATTGTGAAATCTTAAATAATGCCCCTGGTAGTGGCAACTTTGCTACATTGTCATTAGAATACCAGTTTACAAATACTTTAAGGTAAAAAAGGGGTTCCAACTTCCAGGAATGAATCCTTGAACCTTGGCAAGATCAAATAACAAGATGTGGGAACTTATGGAGTGGTGAATGACATATAGTATAAATGCATGGATTTGCTGATAATGGCACAAACAAGTTCAACAACAAGATACAGAGTCACTACTTTACAGTATATCCTGTGAATCACTTTGAAATGTCTCGACAATGTGATGAAACACTATATCAAATGCAAGGCTTACTGTTATTATATGTTGTGTTTGTTGCTGGGAGGAAAATCTGTTGAGAATTGACAAAAGTATAAGTAGACAAATGACCACAGTAGTGATATGAGCAACAAATGTCTTGGGTCAGAAACATGCCAAGTGGTTTATAACAATAGAAATAGTTTTGAACAAATTAATGAATCTTGAAAATAAATGATTCAGAATGTATATGTACATCAACTTATAATAGTCTTGCATTTGATATAGAGCATCATGTTGTCAAGCTGTCCCAAAGCACTTCACAGGAATTGCTGTGGCTGTGTGCAATGGCTGTGTTGGGTGTTTGTAGGAAAACACAGCTGCCAATTTGTGCACAGCAATGTACCACAAACAACTATGGAGTGAATGACAATCGTATCTGGGGGTTGTTAGCCCAGATAAGGGGATAAACTCCCTTCTCTTTTCAAATAGTACCTCTGAATGTTGAACATCCACCTGAACTGGCAGAATAGACCTCGTTTTTTTAATAGATACATAATGCAAAAGGGACAATGGCTTAAAGGCTGTGACTTGGCAAATGTCAGCTGAATAGTTGAAATATTCAGCCTGTCAATATATTATTGACCCTCTGAAGGCATAACACCCTCCCCCCTCCCACACACACACACACAAAACTACATCCCGGTGGTTGGGACAAAAGCTGGTGGTGTCATGAATTGACATGCTGGTTAGCAAGATATCAACTTAGCTCAACAAAACCAAGAATCAGAGTTAAAATGGTATCCTGCCAACCAGCAGTCCAATCTACAGGCCTCAAGTGCCTGTGAGCAACCGAAAGAAAGGTTTCATTATTTAGTATGTTGCATGTTAGTATTAATTTTTAAGTATTAATGCAACATACTAGTATGTTAGTATGTTGCACTAATACTTACAATTCTCAGCTGGTGATTGGTGCCTCACCAGTGTAAAGTACTTTCAGTAACATTTCTATTCACAGTACCTGTGAACCCTCCAGAATAGCATCTTCCACCTCGGCCTTCTCCAGCCCAAGACATGAGGCCACAGCTCCCAGCATGTAGTCGTGCCTGCCATCCAACTGGGCACGCTTGGCTTCCCTCTCCTCTTTCAGCTTTTGCTGTAAATGTACAAAGTTCAGTTGTAATAAACTCAAACAAAACCCGAAAAGCCCTAGGAGATAAAATTCCTCCTGCTGCTCAGGGCAGAAACCTTGACAACATGAGCTTCATGTTTTGACATTCCATTATTTTCTTTTTCCCCCTATTGTAAATGTCTTCACATTGCACTCCATTCGACTGCATTGAACACTTAAATTTTCAATCAATCCGAAAATTTGCAGCTAAGTTTGAGTGTCTCCTCATGAGAATTTTGGGTCGCAAAATCAACTGTGTTACTCATCTTCATTAGAAGGCAGTTTGCCCAAAACTCCACTACAATAAATTTAAATAAGTCAGACTACACACAATATTTCAAATATGGAGTCTTCGGTGATCTGTTCAAAACGAAAACAGTTTTTTTCAACCTTGATCAAATGCCCCTGAGATGCATCTTAGTATTTCACTAGCTTTACTGACAGCAGTTTCTTGAAGGAATCTCGTATGCCATGGAGAGATTTGAACATCCTAGTGCTTTCCATTATATTCTCACTTCACCTATGAAAAAACATACAATCACTACACTTTACATACAGTCAATTCACTATACAGGATATTCTGTGAAGCACTTTAAGATGCCTCGAAGACATGATAAGGTACTATATATGACAAGGATTATTATTATTATTGTTATATCATTATTTATAGTGAATCCTTTTAGAAGTCTGGATAAAAATTGTTATGGAAAAACAATTATGCTTTAAGGAAGAAAGGCTGCTCTGTAACCGCAGCTTGTGTGTTTTTACCAGTTGCCATAATTCCCAAAAGAGACCTCAAATGTTTAAGGGTGTAGCAAATACACCTGTTTAGTATGCACCTTTTTTTTAAGAAAAAATAGCATTTGTCAAGTATTGTGGAAATACAATTTGATAAGTTATTGAGGAGAAAATGTTTGCATAAACGTTGGGAACCTGACCCCCCCAAAAATCAAAGAGATCACAAATTGATCACAAATTAAGTGCTCTGGGATCCTACCCCTGTGTCAAGGGCATTATATAAATGCAAGTTGTTGTTCGTGTACAAGATTAGACTGTTACCTTAACAGGGTTAAGTGACTCCCAACAAGCCCAATATTGATAAAACTGAGGCCAATGAAAGAAAGTTACTTCTAAATTATGACAAAAAATGCATTGAATGAGTTTAATTTAATCTCCCCCATTCTCGCCCGACTCCATTGGCTCCCTATCCTTCAGAGGATCCAGTTCAAGATCCTGGTCCTCACCTACAAAGCCCTCCATGGCCTTGCCCCTACATCTGCGACCTCCTAACCCCCTACCAACCTGCCCCACCATTGGTGGGAGAGCCTTCAGCCACTCTGCCCCCAACCTCTGGAATTCCATCCCCCAACAATCTGCCTCGCCCCCTCCTTAGCCTCCTTCAAGTCCTGCCTCAAGACCCTCCTCTTCGACCATGCTATCGGCCACCCCCCTTCCCCTCCCTTCTCCCCCCCTGACCCCTGCTCGGGTCTGAAATGCTGTACACAGTCCAGCGCCTTGGGACATCCTCCCGACGTGAAAGACGTGTTGTGGTTGTTAATATTAATGAAAGTTCCAAGTAGATCAACAAGAAGCATGTGATCAGAATGGCAGTAACCTTACATGAGACTTTGTTTGTGCCATTTTCCAAGAGCAACCTTATGCTGGATAAATCTTACATCAATTCTCTCTTCCATCACTGGTGCTGTAAAATGTTTGCAATCTGCCAATATAGTGACAAAGTATTCACTGAGGCTCGATTATTCTGTTATATTGAAAGGGCACGATGAACTTAGTTCCTGCCACCTTGATGTACTATACAAATACAATGCCACCATTCAAAAGTATCTCTCAAGTGGTACATAACCATCAACTAGATTGAACGATAAGATTACAGAGTTAAAATCACTCACGCACAGCAATTACTTTTTATAATATATACTATAGAGTTGAAGAGTGGTTTGATTTGCTCCTTGTTTTTGCCAGCTACAAGCGTTGTCATGGCAGATATCTGGAGCCAGGCACTCTCCATCTTAGAACCATAGAAATGTACAGCACAGTGGAAGGCCATTTGACCCTTGTTTCACACAAGTGTTCATTCCTCCAAGAAGCCATCCATCCTGATTTCAATTCCCTGTCTTTTCCTGTACCCTCTAATAGCCTTCCTCTATGTGCTTGTCAATGTTCTTCGAATATCCCCAATCTACTCTGCTCTAACAGCCAGCCCTGGAAAACCATTCCATACTTCGACAAGTGTCTTTGTGAAGTTCTTCCAAATCTCCCCTTTCGCTCCTCTTTAATCCATACCCTCTTGTCCTCAAATCTCCTACCAGGAGCGGGTTTTTCAGGATTTCATGAACCCTTTCATTATCGTAAACAACTGTATTATATCACTCCTCAACCTTCTCTGCTCCAATATGGGAAGAATCCTCACCTCTATAGCTAACCTCTCCGTTTATCTGGTGTGTCAGCATGGCTCAGTCAGTAGCACTCTCACCTCTGAGTCAGAAGGTCGTGGGTTCAAACTCACATTGTGACTTGGAATGACATATGATGCCGATGATGTGCCTATGTAATGCTGGGGGGTGTTGCATTGTCGGAGGTGCCCTCCTTCAGATGAGACATTAAACCAATGTCTGTTTATCTGTCTGATATTTCCCTCTCGGCGAGGTCATCTGCAGACGTGGGGTCAACTTCCACATGTATGCGGATGACACCCAACTCTACCTCTCCTCCAGCTGCGACTCCCAGTCCACTGATGTCCTGTCAGCTTGTTTGACGGACATCAAATCCTGGATGAGTGCTAATTTCCTGCAGCTGAATGTCAGCAAGATGGAAGACATACTCTTTGGCTCCTATCGACATCTTCTCTCCTGCAGGTCTGAACTCCTCAACCTCCCAGGGCTCTCCCTCAGACTCACTGAACTCATGCGCAACCTAGGCGTCAGGTGTAATACTCAACTTTCCTTTCTACAACACACTGTTCCCTGACCAGGACCACATTTTTACATCTCCATCACGTTGCCCACCTCCATCTGTACCTCACAACCAACGCATGCGAAACCCTTGTCCAAGCCTTCGTCACTTCCCGGCTGGACTATTCCAATGCTCTCCCCAACTCTACCATATACAAAATTCAATTAATTAAAAACTCCACCATCCGGATATTCACCCACACAAAACTCCGTAACCCCATTACACCAGTCCTTATCAGGCTCCATTGGCTCTCAATTACCTAACAGATCAATTTCAGGACCCTCTCACTCGTTTTCAAATCGCTTCATTCCCTCACACCTCCCTACCTATCTGATCTACTTACTCCCCACTCCACCACTTCTGCCTCTGTTCGGCTGGCGTTTGTCCCTTTTCCTCTCCACCATTGGTGGCCGTGCCTTCAGCCACTACGCCTCAAAACTCTGAAACTCTCCCTCAATCTTTCCACCTTGCACCAGCCCCCCTCCCCCTTCCCCATTTTCAAATCCTAGCTAAAGACCTTCCTTTTTGATCATGCTTTCAGTCATCTCCCTACTCCCGCTCCCCCTGGCTCGGTGTCAGACCCCGCCACTGTCAAGCATTCTGGGATGCTACACCATGTGAAGGGCGCTATATAAATGGAAGTTGTTGTTTTTATTTAGGTGGAAATCAAACATCCCATGGCATTATTTGAAAAGAGAAGGGAGTTTCTCCCCGTGTTCTGCCCAACAATCCCCCAAATAAAACTGGTCATTCACTTCATGGCTTGTTATAAGGCAGTGTGCAAATTGGCTGCTGCATTTACCTACAAAATACTTAGTCACTGCAGTTTATAGTGTATCCTGTGAAGTGCTTTGAAATGTCCTCTTGATGTAAAAGGAGCCATATCAAATATAAAGGTTATTATTATTTCCAGTTTCATCCTCATGAATTTACGCTGCTAACCCTTTCCATAAATCAAATATAAAGTTTCATCCAAAACTGCACACCATATTCCAGCTGTGGTCCAACCAACATCTTATAAGGATTCACCATCCTGTTGCCATATTCATTTTGTGGCACAATTAATGAACCTAATTAATGAATTAATGACATTTATCAAGGAATAATCTGCCGTTACCACAAGAACAGCACAATAATCTTTGAACATTAATTTTGCTCGAGATCATAATGTACTACACAGTCAATAAGAATAATAGTCCTAAAATGCTTGCATTTGATACAATACCTGATGATTCAAAACATCTCAAATTGCTTCACAGTGATTACTGTTACGTGTAGAGACTATATGTATAATAAATTATAATTATAATCCTTATATATGATATAGCACTTTTCACTATGAAAATTCTCTTTTCAATAAAAACAAAATTACATTTTTAAAGCTTCTTTCATATCGGGAGGACATCCCAAGGCTTTGAACAGTTCGTGATCAGGACCCGAGTGTGGGCGGGCAGAGTTGGGGGAGGGCAGAGAGGTAAGGGCGGTTGAAGGCATGGTCAAGGAGGAGGGTCTTGAGTCGTGTCTTGATGGAGACAAGGGAGGGAGAAAGGCGAAGAGATTGTGGGATGGAGTTCCAAAGGGTGGTTGCAGAGAGGCTAAAAGCCCAGCCGCTGATGGTAGGGCGGTTCGGGCGGGAGGCATAGATCAGGCCGGAGCCTGCTGAACGGAGAGCACGGACAGGTTGATAGGAACAGGTCAGAGAGGTAGGAGGGCTTTGAAAGTGATTTTGAATTCTATCCTCTGAGGGATGGGGAACCAGTGGAGCTGGGCGAGGGTGGGGGTGATGGAGTCACGGAGCCTGGTGCAGGAGAGGACACGAGCCGCAGAGTTTTGGATGATCTACAACTTGTGGAGGGAAGAGTTGGGGGAGGTCAACAAGGAGGGAGTTTCCGTAGTCGAGCCTTGAGGTGACAAATGCCTGTATGAGGGTTTCGCCGGCCTGAGAGGTGAGGCATTGGCGGAGTCGGGCAATGTTGCGGAGGTGAGGGAAGGCAGAGCGGGTCATGGCACAGATATGGGGGAGAAAGGACAGTTGAGGATCGAACAAGATACCCAGGTTCCTGACTGGCTTGGTGAGGTGAAGTGTGTATCCGTGGATGGTGATGCTGTCAGTGCCTGAAGTGTGGAGGATCAGGCGAGAGCCAATCAAGAGGGCCTTGCTGACATTCAGCTGCAGAAAGTTGGCTCTCATCCAGGACTTGATGTCTGATAGACATTCTGTCAGGAAGTCAATGGTCCTGGAATCGAGGGTGGAGGCAGAGAGATAGAGTTGGGTGTCATCTGCACACATTTGGAAGTTGATCCCATGTCTGCAGATGATGTCACCAAGAGGGAGCATATAGAGGTTGATGTCGAGGAGACCAAGACAAAGCCCTGAGGAACATTGCACGAGACTGTGCGGGGTTTGGAAGAGAAACCGTTGGCGGAGACAAATTGGAGACACTGTGAGAGTTAAGATAACACAACAACAACAAAATTACATTTGTAGAGCACCTTTCACGTCAGGAGGACATCCCAAGACACTGGACAATCAGTGTTTAGGAGCCAAGCTAGGGATCGGGATCAGGGAGGGTGGAGAGTCGAGGGGGAAGGAGGGTGACTGAAGGCACGGTCGAGGAGGAAGGTCTTGAGACGGGTCTTGATGGAGAGGAGTGAGGTGGAGGGACTGTGGGATAGAGTACCAGAAGGTAGGAGCAGAGTGGTGGAAGGCCCACCCACCAATGCTGGGGCGGGTGTGGCAGAGGATGTAAAGCAGGCCAGAGCCCACTGAGTGGAGGGAGTGGGCAGGTTGGTAGGGGGTTAGAAGATCGCAGAGGTAGGGGGGAGCAAGCCATGGAGGGCTTTGAAGGTGAAGACCAGGACCTTGAACTGTATCCTCGGTGTGATGGAGAGCCAGTGGAGTTGGACAAAGATGGGGGTGATAGGGTCGCGGAGCCTGGTGTGGGAGAGGACATGGGCTGAAAAGTTCTGGATGATCTGCCGCCTACGGAGGGAGGAGTTGGAGAGACCGACAAGCAGCAAGTTTGCGTAGTCGAGCCTGGATGTTATGAACACGTGAACATTCAAGGACAGAACCTTGAAGGTTGAGTTGAGAGGAGAGGCAGTGGAAGAGAATGGAGTGGTCCAGGGTATCAAAGGCAACAGAGGTTGATGGTGTCGGAGAGTAAAGGTGCGAGGTCATGGAGCTGGGAGGCAAGGGAGGGGTGGGGATGGGGTCAAGGGAGCAGGTGGTGTGTTTCATACTGGTTATGGTGGTGATGAGAGAGGAGGAGGAGACAGGTTCAAAGATGTGGAGGGAGGGAAGGATAGAGTTCGGAGTGTGGGGTGGAGATAGGGAGGGAGTGGCAGTTGGAAAGGCGGAGGCAGCTGATTGGATCCCCTCAATTTTGGACTCAAGGAAATCCAGCATTTCCTCACAGTCAGAGTTTGAGGAGAGAATGGGCGGGGTGGACAGAGGAGCCGGTTGGTGGTGGTGAATAGGAGATTATCTTGGAGTATAAGGACAATTTGGCGGAGGCGAGGGTGGAGTGGTACATTTTGATGTGGTCCAGATCATCCAGAACTTTTCCGGCGGACTGTTAGATCAGATTTAAGCCAGGTGCATGCGATTGCATGCATCTGACCCTTTGAGGGAGCGGAGGTGGCTGGTGTACTAGGGTGAGGTTCGTGAGTAGGAGACAGTTCAGGAGGTGAGGGGGGCAAGGGTATCAAGAGTGGTGGAGATGGAGTTGTGGAGGAGAGTGAGCGACGAGGGTAAATCAGTGCAGGAGGTAGGCCAGGGGGGAAGGAGTTCAGATGACTCCAGGATAGCAGAAAGGGATTGTGGGGAGATTTTTTTCCAGGGGCAGTAGGAGATGGAGTGGGTTGGGTGTTGGTGGGGAGAGGGATTGAGGAGTTAAAGGAGATGAAATGGTGATCGGAGATGGTTTTGTCTGTGATTGTGATATCGTAGACACTGAGGCCCCGGGTAATCACCAGGTCAAGTCGGTGACCATGAACGTGGGTGGCAGAGTGGATGTGGAGGGAGAGTTTGTGAGAGGAGAGGAGAGATGAGAAGTCTGACGAGATAGAGCAGGAGTGGGTGAAGTGAAGGATGTAGTCGCCAAGGTTGAGGAGGCGTTCAGAACAGAGAAGAGGGAGGCTAGGAGGGTGGAGACGTCAGAGATGAAGGTAGGGGAGGTTTTGGGGTGTGGTAAATAAGAAGAGTTGTGAGGGAAAGATTGGAGGGATGGTAGAGTGTAAGGTGCTCAAATGAGGGGAATGAACCAGAGGAATAAGGGGATAGAGCAAGTGAGGTCCTGGAGATGAGGGCTACACTATCGCCACAGCGGTTGGGATGTGGGGTATGGTGAGAGGTATAGCCAGGTGGTGTGGCTTCAGTGAGGGGGAAGGTGTTGCCTGGGGTGACCCAGGTGTCAGTGAGGGTCATGATGTCGATATTTTCATCAACGATGAGGTCATTGATGGCCAGAGCCTTGTTGCTGAGGTAGCGGACATTTTGCAGGCCGGTGCGGAGGAGACAGTTGCCAGCCAATGCCGAGTGCCACAATGAGCCCTGCGGAGGATTCCCAGGATGGAGCAGAGGCACGCTATGGGACGGTCGAATGGGATACGATTTTCAAATCGTACCATGGGATCTTTGACATCGACCTAAACAGGCAGATGGCTCCTTGTTTTAAAATCTCACCCAAAGCACAGCACCTCCAACAATTCAGGATACATTACAGTATCTGCCCTGTATAAGCCCTGCGTTACAGTATCAGCCTAGACTATATGAATTTTGAAGTGAGCTAGGTGAACAACACCTATGAGATGTAGGCAAATACAGCTGCCAATTTGCAGATACCAGCGACACACAAAGAGCTATGTGGTGAATGACCAAATGATCTGAAAGATTGTTTGGCTAAGAGAAACTGCCTTCTCTTTTTTGAATGGTGTCATGGGTTCTTTAACATACACCTAAACAGGCAGATGAAATTTCGGTTTAATGTATCATCCAAAGGGTGGCAACTTTGACAGTAAAACACAATACGGCATTGTGTTAACTGGACCAGTGGTGGCCAATGTTTATGGTCAGTCAATGAAAGAAATGTTCTTGATTGAAGCCATAAATCAATCAGGAAAATACTGAAAACACATTACAAATCGAACATGGACTTCTCTAGACTAATGTGAATGTTTGGGGGCCACTTCTTGACCGCCTTGTGGACCACAGATTGGCCACCACTGTCTAGACCATGAGCTCAAAGACCCCAACACAGGACTTGAACCTACTACATTCTGACCCAGAGGCAAAAGTGCTACCAATTGAACCAAACTGACACTGTAACAGCTGTAATAAACTTCAAACTGTGACAAGTTTAAATTACTGGTTCAAAAGTTCAGTTCAAAAAAAGCACAGCTTACCACATACTTTAAAAGCAGTCCTCTGGCTGTTTGATATAACTATAGACTGCGGGTCGCCTTTGTTCTTGTGTTTCTTCACAACAGACATCTTCACTTAAGCATCGACTCGAGATTGATAGTCTAACAATCTCCAACAGGATGCCACCAGTCTGTATAATACTTCTGAAAAAATCCATGACTAAACTCCCCTCATTATAATAATGTAACTTCCTGTTATATAAAAAAGTAGGCAACTAGCTGCCATTTACCAGGACTGTATCACTGCTGTTCAATAGCAGTTTGGGGTACCTCGGCCAAAACGATCGCTTGTGCTGTGTGACTCATCTCAAAGCCCTGATCAAATCTCGATACTCTAGCAGTTAAATAATGGGTTGTGTGCAGCAGGACCACAAATGCATTTTAAATACCCGAGGCAGCTCGGGCTACTGGAAGGGCAGAACAAATGAACAACAGCTGTTTTGTGTTCATTCTTTTCAAACTCAGTTCTCTTTCACACAGCTCGACAGAAAGTGTTTACAAGTACCAGCTGTAGTATGTGTAAGTAGTCACTTGCAGTTCAGCGCAAGAGAGGTCTCACATATATTGGTTCGTGTTCCTCCCAGCATCGGGCAACAAATTATCTGAGTTACTGATCCTATCAAAAGCACAAGCAAAGTAATTATAACGGAGTAGATCGGTCCAAGGTAAACCAAGGCAGACAACCGAACAGTAATAACATTCAGAAATGGCATCTTGTTAACCTTTTTAACAAGTACAGGGCAGTAAGTTGTAACAACACTGCTGCTTGGTAACCAGGAGAAGCTAATAAATTATCAGAAACAAAGCTATCAAACAAATGGCATCTGACCTTTATCCCAGGGGCATTTGTAGTAGGGACAGTGTTTTCGAAGATATAAAAGCACCTAAGTGGAAGAATTTGGGGCACTGAGTTTTGTTCTGAAAGGAGCATTCACTACCACCAACAACAAGCAATGAACTGAAAGTGAATCTGTAAATACCAGACAGCTAAGACACTGTCAGACTTTGCTTGTTATGAAAGGCCAGATAGGAATTCTAAAGTGATTTAAAGATCAACATCAGTTGAAATCAACAGATTTAATTCAATACAGTATCAGAATAGACCTATGACTATCACAAATATGTCCAGCAATAGAAAACGTTGTATAAAAAATCCATTGCATCAGAGTTCTCTTAGAAACATAGGAAAACAGGAAAAGGAGGAAGGGGATCAGCCCATTGAGACTGTTCCAGCAGTTTACTAGATTTTTCAAACCCAATTCCCTGCCCTTTTGCCATACCCCTTAATATCTCTACTACCCAAGACTTGTTTATCTCTCTTCTAAACATCCCGATTGATTCAGCCCCTGCAACTTATTGGGACAGAGCATTCCACACCTTCACAACCCTCTGTGGAGGAAAGCTTCCTGATCTCAGTTCTGTCTGTTCTATTCACAATTGCTGCTTGTTATGAAAGGCCATTCTAAAGTGGCATAGGAATTTTAAATTGATTTTCAGATCAACATCTAGTTAAAATCAACAGATTCAATTCAATAGAGTATCAGACAAGACCTATGGCCATTACTTGTAGGTATAGTAGAGAGCCTTGCTTGCCAAACAGTGCTTTCAATGACAAGCTATGTGGTTTCAGCTGGTTAGACTTCAGCAGTACCCCAGCACATACTCTGGGATCCCCAAGCCTTGGCTCTTGCCTAATACTAGATAGACAGGATGCGTCCCTCCAAGAAGACAGTGCGCATTCCATTGCAATAAATATTCTTGATGAATATTCCTTGATTTATGCCATAAATCAAGAAATATTAAACCAAGAAAAAAATGAAAACACACTCCCAATCAAACATGGACTTACCTGTGCGAATGTTCGAGGGGCCACTTCTTGATGGCTCCACTGGCCACTTGCGGCCCGCGGGCCACAGGTTGGCCACCACTGCTTTAGGTCCTGGTTTGAGATTCAAACCTGCAACCACCTAACCCAGAGCGAGAGTGCTACAATCCATCATTGATTGCAAACATAATAAGAAAAAAGTTTCCATTTTTGATATTCTTTATTAAACTTTGAATGGCTTTTCATTTGCACCTTATTGGCTCCCAATCAAGAAACTGCAGCAGAATTGGAGGATGAAAATATAACAAACTGCTCCAAGCCAAGGCAGATCTAAACAGTAAATGAGAAGTTTACTGGGAATAAACAAGTTATATGATAGATACAATTCTTGCAAAGACGATGGAAGATCATCACTAATAATAATATTAATCCTTGCATTTAATAAAGCACCTTATCATTGTGATGTCTCAAAGTGCTCTAAAGTGAATTGACTGTATATTTTGTGAGTGAAACACGACAGTCAATTGCGCAGAAACAGTTGTGGATTGAGTGACCAAGTCATTTGAGATTATTACCCCCAGAAAGTGATTCACCAATCAACTAACAACCATGTTCCTACTTATTGCCAGGTAAACAGAGATGTAAGGAATCTTGCCTAAGGTTGCTTCCTGCCCTGGAATCGAATCCAGGTCCTCTCACTTGCGAGGCGAAAGCTCTAACAATATGCTACAGGACTCCATAGACTACATTACAGGTAATCTGACATTGTTCCTCAAACATTAATTCTGTATGTACAAAGAAGTATAGAAAAGAGGGCCTTGCAACTCTGAAGATGTAAATCTTCAGGTCAGTTTGGAGCATTAGCAGAAACTCCCTTAGCAAGTTAAAACAATAATGTTTAGTAAAAGTAGGCATTCTTTTCTGGATCGCTGCATTGAAGGTACCTTTGAGAGAATCCTCTACTCATATTGAATGTATGATTGCTTTAAGAGGCAATTTTTTCAAGAGAAATCAAGTAAAGTATTGAAGCAAAGTAACTGGTCTTTCAGAAAATCTAAAGGGCACTGACATTAGGCTGCACACATCTTTCTTTTCAAATAGTGACACAGGATTTTTAATGTCCACCAGACAGCTAGACGGGGACCTCTGTTTATCATCTCATCAGAAGAAAGACACCTTCAACAATGCAGCACAGCCCCAGTATTGCATTGGAGTTTCATCCTAAAAAGCTTTTTGCTGCAGAAAAAATAACCAAGTTCTTGTACTTTAAGAAATACTAAAACTGCTCTGGTAACACTATGTTACACAAAGCCCTCTAATGATCATCATAAATTTTAATTTTTTAATTTAATTTTAATGGAGTCCTGTAGCTCAGTGGTTAGAGCACTCGCTTTGCAAGCGAGAGACCTGAGTTCAATTCCAGGCAGAGGGCGAAACCTTGGGCAAGTTTGCTTACTCCACACGCCTAATAATAATCCCTCCAAAACAAAAAAAATAATAAATTGTTCATTTTCAATCCATGACTGTTTGTGGGACATTGCTGTGCGCAATTGGTTGCCACGTTCGCCCACAAATATACAGACAATTCACTTTACAGTATATTCTGTGAAGCGCTTTGGGACGTCCTCCCGACGTGAAAAGCACTATATCAAATGCAAGGAATATTATTATTATTATTATTATTATTATTATTATTATTAATGTCACATTCTGTATTTGTTGCCCGACTCCATTAAATTACCTGTGAGCTTCTGTTTGAAGGACATTTGTATTTCATTGAATACAAATATCCTCCTTTCACGTCCTCCCGAAGTGAAAGGCGATATACAAATGTAATCTTGTTGTTATTGTTGTTGAATGCTACATTATTTGGTGTTTTTTCTAGGTGCGCTTTGTGCTCACACTTAGTATATCCTGACAAAAAGAAAAAGTACAGCTGCAGCCACCTTCCTGCTCATCTCAAGCAATCAGTGACCTCGAGCAGGTTATGTTTCCATGAAAAAAGAACTGATATAAGAAAGGAGAGTCAGAGAGAAAGACTTTTAAGGAGTTGTTCTGTAACCTTTGTGTTTTCCAGCCTTGATAAAGGGGAATGTTATGGTGCCAGACACAGGTGGCTCCTAGAAGGAGGATGAGAGAGGGGTCTTGAAAAGGGGTTGAAGAGGAAAACAGAGATAAAGAACCACCATGTGCAGGTCATGAGCAGTTTCTGTGAAAAAGTTAAACATGATCAGGGGTCGGCATGTGATAACTGTATAAACATGATGAACACAATACATTGATAAGGAGAGCAAGACATCGCCACTGAAGGAGAAAGATCGTCCGTCAACACAAGATCAATGCACACCTTTTCTCCGGAGGAAGGATTTGATCACTCTCGTATCTGAACTATGTGTCCCAGTTGTATAATGATAATAATAATCCTTACATTTGATATAGCGCTTTATCATGTCTTGGAGATGCCTCAAAGCGCTTCACAGAATGTACTGTTAAGTGAATTGACTGTATATTTTGTGGATGAAACGTGGCAGCCAAATGCACACAGCAGTGCCCCACTAACAGGATTAAATGACTAAATTATTATTACTATTTTTATAATAATATAATAATAATCCTTGTATTTGATATCTCGCCTTATCATGTCTTTGAGACGTCTCAAATCGCTTCACAGAATATACTGTAAAGTGAATTGACTGTATATTTTGTGGGCGAAACGCGGCAGCTAATTACACACAACGACGTCCCACAAACAGTTGTGGATTGAGTGACCAAATTATTATCTTTTTTGAAGGGGTTATTACCCCTGGAAAAATGATCCGCCAATCGATTAATAACCGGGTTCATACTTACTGCTGGGTAAACAGAGGAGTGTGAAGGAAGGAAACTTGCCCAACGTTTCGCAAGGAAGGAATTGAACCTTGGTTCTCTCGCTTGCGAGCGTGCTATCCACTATGCTACAGGACTCCATGGATAATACTGGGGTGGAGCCAGAATGTAATATTCTTACATTACATTTAGATATTCAGGTCAGGATCCAATTTCTCTCCATAGCGAGATACCATATAATTAGGGAGGTGTCGTCCATTATAGTGTAAGTGAAGGCATGTGTTAAAAGGGATTATTACTCCCAGAAAAGCAATCTGCCAATTAACTAGCAACCAGGTTCCTACTTCCTGCTAGGTAAATAGAGACGTGTGAGGCAAGGAATCAAACCCATCTTTTCACTTGTGAGGCAAATGCTCTAACCAATACGCTACTGAATTCCACAAATATTGTTTAGCATTGCACCTCATCAATGCCGTTTTGATTGAATAAATTACTAACATCATTTTGAGATCCTGCTGGTCAGTCTTATTCTGATAAACACTGAGAAACTCTAAGATTAACATGTTTCTTTCCTTCAACTGAACAGCAAAATAAATTAGAAAACTTGGGTTTTCATCCAGTGTTTTATACAACCCTATCAGGCTGAAACATCTCAATACATTTCACACAAATTGAGTTATTTTGAAGTGTGTTGACTGCTATTACGTAGGTAAACCTGCCAGGAAAGTGTCACAAAAAGTAATGAGATGAATGATCCTGAATTTGGATGAAAAAGTACTCCCTGCTTTCCTTTGAAATGGTGTCATGGGATCATTAATATTCACACATAGACCCACACAGGACTGTTTAATGACTTATCTAAAGGGTGGCATGTCTAACAATGCAGCATTTCTTCAATAGTGCACAGGAGCGTCAACCTAGATAATGAATTCAATTTCCATATGACAACTGAATCAAACTAAGCCACAATTAAATCAGAATAATATTTTACATGAAACAGTATTAAAACATAATTAAAACAGTTGCTATGGACCTGATATCCAACCAGCTTTGTTTTTTGTAAAACATTTCCAATTTAAACCATACCCCCATTTTCTTCACTTTTCTATTTCCTTCCTTCACAATCTCCTAACTACTTTCTTTTTCACCTTCTTGCTATTATTATTATTTAATTACTAGTTATTACCTCAAACTTCCTCATCTTCCTGCTTCAGATTTTACAGCATGTTTCTTTTCTTCTCTCTTCCACATTTCACCATCTTTGCTTCTTTGCTTTCTCTACTACCTTTCCATTTTTTTAAATTTTCTCAGTCTCTCCCATGTACGTTGTACCTGAAATGCTCTATTTAATGAGTAAATCAGGCAAATACTCAGGGCTTCAAAAGGTTTGTATGAAGGCTTCTTTGCCACACACATCATTCAAATTTTTTAAATAGACTCGAGTACATTCTCGGCGATGAAAAGTCTTTTAACCTCACATCTGCGATACGAAAACACCAGTTGATCACAACGTCAGCCACTAAAGAGCATTCAGCAATAGCCAGCACAATAAAATAGAAGAGCAAATTCCAGTCATGACACATGGAAGTTAGCTTCTGGTGCTTTTCCTCCAAAATAATTTCCTTCTTAATTTTCTGCCCTATGGTTAGACTTTTCTTCACCCATTACCATAGCCTTGGGACGTCCTCCTGATCTGAAAGGCGCTATACAAATTTGTAATTTGTTGTTGTTATAACTGGGTCTCCCTGCACTTTGCACAAGGGCAGGAGGGTAACCCAATCTTGTATCCCCAATGCGCCTCGTCAAACCTAGCACTCCATCAGGTTGCCAACCTTCGTCCGAACCTCACAACCAACGCAGCAGAAACCTTCGTCCTGTTCTTTGTCACTTCCCGACTGGACTATTCCAATGCCCTCCTCACTGCTCTCGCCAGCTCCCCACAAAATTATAATAACAATAATCCTTGCATTTGATATAGCGCTTTTCACGTCTTCTCGACGTCTGATAGCGCTTCACAGAATAGACTGTAAAGTGAATTGACCGTATATTTGTGGGCGTCAATTAATCCAAAAGTCTGCCACCCGGACACTCACCTGCACAAAACTCCATACCCCCATCACTCCAGTCCTTGCCAGGCTCCACTGGCTCCCAACTACCGAACAAATTGATTTCAAGATCCTCTCACTCATTTTCAAATCCCTTCATGCCCTCACACCTCCCTACCCCCAATTCCTCCATTCGGCTTGCTCCAGTGTCCTGTTTGTCCCTTGCGCCCTTCGCTCTACCATTGGTGGATGTGACTTCAGCCACTACGCCCTGAAACTCTGGAATGCTCTCCCTCAATCCCTCAATACTTTGCCCCCTCCCTTCTCACCTTCAAATCCCGTTTTAAGATCTTCCATTTTGATCGTGCTTACAGTCACCTCCCCCCTTCCTCTCCCCTGGCTGAGCGTCAGACTCTGCCACTGTCAAGCGCTCTGGGACGCTACCCCATATATAAATACAAGTTGTTGTTGTATATTACCATGGTCTGATTGATGACTCTCCCTCTGATTTTTCCATTTCTTAGCTCAGCACCTCTGTGTAGTCATACAGCTGAATTAGTAATTATAATAATAATCCTTATCTTTGATATTGTTCCTTTCATATCGGGAGGACATCTCAAAGCTCTTTCCACAGGATATAGTGTAAAGTGTGGTGACTGTATTTTTTGTAGGTGAACATGGCAGATAAATTGCATTTAATAATGTTCCACAAACACCCATGAAGTGAGTGACCAATTTTATTTGGAGGATTATTGGCCAGGAGATCGGGAGACACTCCCTTATTTTTTCAAATAATGCCATGAGACCTTATCATCCCTCTGAACAGATGGGAACTCAGTTCAACGTCTCATCCGAAGCACAATGCCAACACAATGCAGCCCCCCACCCCACCAGCACTGCATGGGAGTGCCGTCTTAGACTATGTGAGTTCCGATGCAACGCTTGAATCTACAACCTTTTAACACAGAGGCGAGAATGCTGTCTCCCAACTGAACCAGGCTGACACACTAACTCGCTAGTATGAGAGGTTTCAGATGCAAACCAAACTTATGTGACACACAGTAAGACCGCAGGTTGATCTTCCATTACTCTGCGATCCTGCATTATCATCTCATTTTACTTTACTTTGCTCAGAAGTTATGTTGACCACTGACAATTTGCAAGTGATGCACACGTTTAAGGTTAATTTCAGCTACGAACATTAGTATACATTCTCAAAATAGATTACGTTTCAATTCAATTATAATACTAATAATAATCCTTGCTTTTGATATCACATCTTCAAGATGTCTCAAAGAGCTTCACAGAATATACTGTAAAGTGAATTGACTGTACATTTTGTCAGCGAAAACAGTTCTGGAAACAGAAGTTGTAAACTGCCTACATGTAGGAGGACTTTAATTTTCCACTTACAAAAAAAGATTACTTGGCAGTCAGTCCCAAGAATGAAATCTTATCAATGAATAAAGTATGGTTTTGAGATACAGGTAGAGTTTATACAGCGGGGCACTGAAGTGGTCCAAAAGGCCATAAAGAATTAGATACACCAAGAAATAAAACAAAACAGCAAAGAATTGAAAATGGAAAGAGAATTGCAAATGAAAAGCGCATCACGGAATGTACTTTAAAGTAAATTGACTGGATATTTTGAGGGTGAAATGCGTTAGCCAATTGCACACAGCAGTTTCCCACAAATAGTCACGGATTGAGTGGCTAAATTATTATTATTTATTTATTTATTTGTTTGTTTGTTTGTTTAAGGGATTATTACCTCTGGAAAGTGATCCGGCAATCAACCAACAACCAGTTCCTACTTACTGCTAGGTAACCAGAGGTGTGTGGAGTAAGGAAACTTGCCAAAGGTTTTGCCCTGCCCGGGAATCGAACCTCGATTGCGAGGCAAGTGCTCCAACCAATATGCTACAAGACTCCACAAATTTTTAGTTTGTGAGTTAACTGGTTTACAAATGGAATTCATATTTATATTAAAGTCACTACACTTTATTTCTGGAACATTAAATACTTTCAGGAAGAATTGATGTTATTGGCTAGTTCAGTTGCACATAGAATCCAGCATGCAACAGATCATTTATGATAACGGCACAAAATTAAACCTAAAATCTAAAGCTTTCATTTGGGACTGTCACTAAGGTCACACTGGGATCTAATATGCGACAATTTCAACAGGATTCCTTAACGAAACAAAGTATGAGACACATCACAATGATCCGCGCGATAACCGCTCTGGGGATACCTACTTTCGGAACGGAGTCCTGCGGCTTGGCTTGGCGTTACATGACATGACGTACTTCCCGTTACTGGACGGAATCCCCACTCAGATGCTATAATTCAGGAATCCCATTCGAAATCATCATATACAGACAGGGAAACCAAAATTTGTGATACCATTACAATGTCTAATAAGTCTTACAGAAATAATTATATATTTTTCTTAGATAATAGGGTAGCTTCACGACTTTGTGGTCACCCTGCATTTGATACACTGAGAGCAGGTGTCACAACAATGGGATCCACCCAGACTTCATATTTGTACTCATTTTTAAAATATCTGTTTAAGGAGCTATGACGTTAAGAAACTGTAGTCATATATAAAGAAATAACATATAAACTGGCACTGGGAATTTGTGCCTCTGGTTTACCTTCAGTACTCTTGTAATACTTTGCCTCCAGAGATGCTTTCTACCTGCTCTCGACATCATACTGGAATAAAATATTGTGTTGCTTGCAATGCAGCCTTCATCTCCGTTGCAGTGAGTTCAGGCCTGCAATGCCTCAGCATTCAAATTGGTGACTTCAGATTCTGCTACCAATCACCTGAACCTCGGAGATTAATAGTGAAGCTATTTAATCAGTGTGAGGGCTCAAACAAAAATAACGACACGTCGGCAAAGAAAGCAGCAACATTAATTGTTTTGGCTGCTTTTATACTGGAACACTTCAGTGCACAACGCCCACACATTCCAGGATGTCAAGTAATACACAGCGCGCTGTTTGCCAATACTAAAATAAACAGAACAGGTCATAAGCCTACCTCCACTTCTAAGACCATTAGAAGACTTTCATGCAGGTATTTACTTTCCACTGAGTTGATGTCGTAATAGGCAAACCCATTAGTCGTGACCCAGCGCTTCCCTTCTCAAAAATAAGACATAGAAACATAGGAACAAAAGAGCAGCAGTGAGCCACTCCGTCCCACCATTGCATTAGATCATGGCTGATCTGTACCTCAACTCCATTTAACACCTTTGCTCCATATCACTTGCTACCCTTACCTAAGAGAAATCTATCGACCCCGGTCTTGAAAATTTCAACTGATCCAGCAACCTCAGCCTTTTGGGGGGAATAGTGGTTCCTGATTTCACTCCTAAATGGCCTAGCTCTAATTTAAAGATTATGCCCCCTTAAGAACATAAGAAATGCTAGACGAAAAAAGACCAAGGTCCATCTAGTTCGCCTTCCACCTTCCTGGCAGTCGCAAGCACATATGTCCCTTGTTCTGGACTCCCCCAGTGGCGGAAATAGCTTATCTGTAACTATCCTTTTGAATCCCAGCATCCTGGCCAACAGTCCCACAGATAAAATCTGTTATTCATTTTATGACAGTTTGTAGGACATTGCCATGTGCAAATTGGGTGCCCTGTTTGCCCAAATAATAGTCACTAACTTTAAATCATGTGAAGCTCTTTGAGACATCTTGACGACATGATACGGTGCTGTATTAAATGCAAGGATTCTTACTTTTAAGAACATATGAAAGAGAGAGGGAGAGAACAACAGCATGGGAGGGAGAAGAGAGAAAATAAGACAGGCAGACAATCAGAACGTGAGAGAGATAACATATGAGAGACAGACAACAACAACAAATTACACTTGTATAGCACCCTTCACGTCGGAAAGACGACCCAGGGCGCTGGATAATCAGGAGTTTTGAACCCGAGCTGGGAGTTGGGGTCAGATGGGGAGGAGAGCAGGGAAGGTCTTTATAACGGATGTCTGTAGGGGTACCTTTTGAAGTTATTATAAATAAGTAAGTGCAAAACTCTATCTAATGCTGTTCTTAGATATCTGAATATTAGCATTTAGAATACATTTCAATTGTAAGTATAGCCAAATAATAGACTGACAGAATATATGAGAGAAAAAGAGAGAGCAAGAACATATGTGAGAGACAGACAGACAGGCAGGCAGGCAGGCAAGCAGACAGTCTGACAGACAGATGGAGAAAGAGAGAGAGAGAGATTGATCCTTTCTGTCCAAGATTTATTCATATCCAAGTCCCAGAAAGAAGTTGCAAAGAGGAAAGCCGAAAGAGACCTAGAGTTGTAAACTGACTCATTGTTCTCTATGTTCAAACAGTGTGGGACAGCAATTAAAAAAGCATTGAAAAGGCTGGACACGCATAAACACAGATATGTGCCAGACTTAAGAACTCACCAACAAACATGGTAATCACAAGATTTGTTTGGATGAAGAAGACCCTCAATTCTTCCATCCAGGTTACCCACCATACCATTGTGCCATCACAACATCAAGCTGGTTTTTAAATGAGTCCAGTATCATGGTCACAACCACCCTTCCTGGCAACCTGTTCCAGTCCTTATAATAGGCTAAGCCAGATGTGCGTTGAAGAAAATGTGAGGATAAATATATTGTGTTCACAAATTCTCAGAGGCCCATCTTCATTCTGAAATGAGTGTAAACCAGATTGATTCCATTGGTGACCTTTACTGGAAGAATGCTCCTACTGCCAAAATGCAGCAAAAAGAATTGCAAATACCTGCTGGAAGCATTCCAGGCTGATGTTAACCATATGAGAAATTTAATTTCAGTTTGCCCTGAAAATTGATAGATGCCCAAAACTTGCTGTAGTCATCAATATTCACTCCTAAAAGTAACAGAGGGCCAGGCATATCGTCCTGCCTGCCCTAGATGTTGTGGAGTCCAAGAACACTGCACCCATTGCTGCACTCATCCAGAAACTCTAAATACACTTCAAAAGCAATGTGATGTGGCTTTGTAGTGCCTGTGAGCTTCTTGAAGAAGTTGGATGATGCCTTCAAAAACGGCTAAGCCAGAGTTTCCAATCTATGACCCAATCTATGACTCTTTACTTGAAGGTGTTGGATCAGCTTTAAACTCCTGCACTCTGGTCACATGCTTGATCTTAACATTCACTCTTGTTTAAGTACATGCGTGAGCTGAAATGAAAATAGTGCAGTTTTCCGACGATTAAGAATAAATCTAAGAATCATCACAAGCGGAAACAAAGTCAATAGTATTCACTTCATGAAGTGATTGATGCCTTGCTTACAGTGTGAAGTTCCTTTACAAAATGAAGAAGCAATCAAAAAGAAATTCTTACTTACCATGGTGGCCATGAAGAGATCATGTTTCATGATGCACCACAGTTTCAAGGGCAAGCAGGACTCCTGTAGTGAAACTAATGACAAGCTAAAATCTTTGAAGATCTACATTCACCGGGTATATAATGAAATTGGGGTATAAGACAGAATTCTTATTTGAGCACAAGTTGGAGAATATTGTAGTTCACTGAGTTGTTGCCTGGTACCTGTGCACCATTTGTTTCACTTACAAGAAGCAGTCCACATTTTAAACTAGCTTTAGTTTTTGCAGACCACCATGCTCGACATAAGGCATCAACGTCACAAAATCCACCATCTACAGTGCCTTTGAAATGGATCAAACATTACTGTAGTTATTCAGCTAAAGTAATTGGCTTGGATAGAAAGCATGCATTGCCTCTGATGTGCTTTGCAAACAAGGATTTTGAAATTCATCAATTTTGCCAGAGAATGCATGAACAGTGGCCTGACTTGTCAGACTGGACTCTCCAGTGTCAAGTGCCAAACTTTGGAAGGGAGGACGATCTTTGCTGGTCAGGAAGAAAAAGCAAGATCATCCAAGGAAACACTGAAAATCTACAGAGTGATTTATTGCAACAAATGTCACGTTTGAAAACTAAAACTAGGCCCTCCTGATTGGCTCGTACCAGTGCCTCAGCACCTCAGGCTCTGGCAGCATCAACCTCCATGGTTGCACACTTCAACTCACCAAGCCAGTCAGGAACTAGGTGTCTTGTTCAACCTTCAACTGTCTTTTCTTCCCCACATCCAAGCCATGACACGCTCTGCCTTCCCTCACTTCCGTAACATCGCCCGACTCCGCCACTTCCTCACCCCTCAGGCCACTGAATCTCTTGTTCATGCCTTCATCACCTCCAGGCTCAACTATGCAAACGCCCTGGTGGTCGGCCTTCCCAACTCCTCCCTCCACAGGCTGCAGATAATCCAGAACACTGCAGCCCGTGTCCTCTCCCGCACCAAACTCCGTGACCCCATCTTCCCCATTCTCGCTCGACTCCATTGGCTCCCTATCCTTCAGAGGATCCAGTTCAAAATCCTGGTCCTCACCTATGAAGCCTTCAATTGTCTTTTTGCTGGGGAGTAACACTGGACTATTTCAAATTAATAAAGTTCATAGCAATACATCTATGACTAACCCTCTGGTGAACAATATGTATTGTTAAATATTCTTTTGGAATTAATTGTGTTTAATCAGCCCTACCTTACAATGACCTGACTGCTGTTGGAGAGTACTGTACTTACTGCAACAGAAAATGACAAACAATGTGTTGACAGACTTCCATGGAAGTCTGTCAACACATTGTTTGTCACTTTCTGTTGCAGTAAGTACAGTACTCTCCAACAGCAGTCAGGTCATGTTCCATTCGATGTTCCATTCGATTCAGCTCAGATTTTAACTTTTGGATTGCAAAAGAACAGAAATCATCAACAAAACTCAGCAAAAATGAAAAATTAACAATCCAGTGACACGGATAGCTGTTTTGGTGTCCAATAAAATGGATTTTCTATTCTTTTTATTTTCTGTATGCAATAAATCAAACATGTTCGGTGTTAAAAGTTTGGCTTCCTGTATAATATTTAGAGAGGGTCTTAAAGGGGCTTGGGGATTAAGCAGAGCAGTGGGATTGAACTGATCTCATTGTTCTATGAGTGCTGCTGATTCATTTGACCGAATGGCCTCCTTCTACACTGTAGATTTCTATGTATCTAGGTTTAGCCAATCACACTGTATCTTCAACACCAGTGAGTACACCAAATTAGGCCATTTGGAAAGCTCATTTTATTTTTTTGATGCCAACTCTATCTGCTTGGATGATTCACAATTCTGACAAGAACACAACAAAGCCCAGAATTTCAGTATTTCAGTAAATGCACCTATGATTAGTAATAATTCTTGTATTTATATAGCGCCTTTCAAGTCAGGAAGACACTTCAAAGAGCGTCACACGGTGAAGTGTAGTGACTCTGTATCTTGTGGCAACATAACATGCACCCAAGATGCAGGTTGGAATCAGAGAGGGGTGGAGGGCAAGGGACGGTGGAGGAGGGAATGAGCAAAACATGATTGAAGAGGAGGGTCTTCAGATGGGCATTGAAGATGGCAAGGGGGTGAGGCGGAGGGGTTCCGGGATGTAGTTCCAGAAGTTGAGAACAGAAAGGAATACTGTATAATAATAACTATATTAATACCATATATCAGCTTTGTTCGGGTACCTCCCATGAAGGTCACTGTTCTCTAATTTCCATTTAGAATTTGGTTTATGATCTGGATCATTAACAGTGCAGAAAGAAATTATTTGACGGAATCAATATCATTCAATGAGATTAATTGATACAGAAGGGAAATACATCAAGTAACAAACACAGGGTGTGCTTGTTTGCACAGTTGTAATTTGATCAAAATGAATAAAGTGTGCATGTAGCTGTTTGTTTTTTTCACCATGCCAGTGGTTGCTTGGCACAAGGAGAATGCTAAACGAATCACTGGTGTGACGCAAAAGGCAATATTTTCATGGTTTGGCAGTTAATGCTACCATTCGATCATCGTGTAGGAAGCTTAGTTGGTAAAGATGATGCCGTGTGTGGCAATGAGTTGTACAGACCAAGAAGGATCTGCTGAGTTAGCTAATCTGTACTAATCCGCTGAGTTAGCTAATCTGTACTAAGGCAGTAGCTACATTACAATAGGTCTCAGTGTCTCTGGGCTAAGAAAATGAGGAGTGAATCATCCAAGATAATAATCCTTACATTTGATGTAGAGACTTTCACTCCGGAAGGACGACGCAAAGTGCTTTGCAGGATAAAATGTAAAATGCAGTGTTTTGTGGATAAATTTGGGTAGCCAATTTGTGCACAGCATGATCCCACAAACAGCTATGAAGTGAAAGACCAATTTTATTGGCTAGGACACCAGGAGAATCTCCTTTCTCTTTTTGAATAGTGCAATGGGATCATTAACACAAACTTGAACAGGCAGAGATGGGGCCAAGATCTGATCTGTTGACTCTGACTGCTGACCAAATAAAGAATAAATACTTCACTACTATAGGGCAGGTTTGTCCAATACATTTGCCACTAGTCCAGAGGCGTCAAACGTATGGCTGCTGGTGGAACGTGGGCTGACATTTGGCATGCCGTCCATCAGTTTGTAAAATGGCATTGATATATTGTACTGCAATTTTTCTTTAAACCAACCCTTCTCTTTAATATAAGAGGTATATTCAAACCTGTGGGTTCTGCATTGCATGAGTGACATTCCCATTAAGTCAATGACAGCTTACATTATGTACACAATGTGTTATGTACAAGACTTTGTGGAGTCCTGTAGCTCAGTGGTTAGACCACTCGCCTTGCAAGCGAGACACCTGGGTTTAATTCCAGACAGGGTGAAACCTTAGGCAAGTTTCCTTGCTCCACACACCTAATAATAATCCCTCCAAAAAGAAAACAATAATAAATTGGCCATTTTCAATCCACGACTGCTTGTGGGACACTGCTGTGTGCAATTGGCTGCCGCGTTTCACCCACAAATATACGGTCAATTCACTTTACAGTCTATTCTGTAAAACGCTTTGAGACGTCGAGAAAACGTGAAAAGTGCTATATCAAATGCAAGGATTATTATTATTATTATTTACGGTGTGGCCCACCAAGTGAACAGTGTTAACTTAAATGTCCCTTGCAGTCAGATGAGTTTGACACCCCTGCACTAGCTACGTGGTGAATGTACCTCTGCGACCTCCTAACCTCCTACCCGTTCCCTCTGTTCAGCCGGCTCTGGCCTGCTCCACATCCCCCGACCCACCCGCCCCACCATTGGCGGGAAAGCCTTTAGCCACTCTGCCCCCAACCTCTGGAATTCCATCTCCCAATCACTCTGCCTCGCCCCCTCCTTAGCCTCCTTCAAGTCCCGGCTCAAGACCCTCCTCTTTGACCATGCCATCGGCCTTGGGACAGTCACCCGACGTGAAAGGCGCAATACAAATATAATCTTGTTGTTGTTGTTGAATTGGCAATGCAGTTGTGGCAAAACCGCATTTTGATTAGCAATTAAAAATAGTCATGGTCATTAGGCATGTGATCTCAACACTCATGTTCGCATGGTGTATATATATGTACTTTGACCTTTTTGTGTATTTGTTGGTAAAATAGTAAGACAAAAAGCAGCATGTGCAAGTGTTTTTTGATTGTTGCGTGTGCTTTACTTTCTTGGTTGTTGCTTATTGGTTATCTACTAAAATGGTGTGTAACAGAGTGAAAACGCTGGGTTTCAGCACCAGCAATATTGTATGGAAAGGGGAGCTGTCATTATAAAACTGAAATATTTCAAAGTGTTTAACAATGTGTTGCTTTGAAGTATACTGACTACGCAAATGGAGGGTTAAAACCTTACCCACCATAATTTGACACAATCCCATTTTATTCTACATCAGGAAATTATGCAGCATGTTGCTCATCACTATAGGCAATATCTTGTTTTATTCATATTCTTTCATATTTTCATATGGACAGACGGGCGGGCAGGCGGGCAGACAGATATAGTGTGTTAGCTTGGGTCAGAGGTAGCACCCTCACCTCTGAGTCAGAAGGTTTTGGGTTCAAGTCCTGGAGTGAATTTTCTAATATCCATCTGAAAAGGCAGACGGGACCTCAGTTTAATGTCCAGTTCAAAAGTTGGCACCTCCAACAATGCAGCATGGTAAACCCAGTAAATCAACAAAACTATCTATTTGCTGTTAAATTCTGAGTCTTATTGAATTCCTCTGCAAATTTCTCATTCAAAGTATAAATGACGTTATCGAAGCTGACATTCCAATGCAGTGTTTGGGGAATGCTGCATTGTCAGAGGTGTCATTCTTTGGATAAGACATTAAACTGAGGTCTCATCTACCTGTTCAGGTGGATGTTAAAGATCCCCATGATGCTGTTCGAAAAGAGAAGGGAATTACTCCAGGTGTCATAGTCAATAATCCCCCAAATAAAAATATAAAAATCAGTGATTTGTTTTGTGCCTCTTTGTGGGACTTTTATGCGTGTAATTGTGCTGCCTACAAATACACAGTAACTCCATTTCACAGTAAACCCTGTGAAGTGCTTTGATTCATCCGTCCAACATGATAAGGTGCAATACCAAATAGGATTATTATGCTACCCTGCGTGGAGGGTGCTATATAAGTGCAAGTTGTTGTTATTATTATTTATTATATTGTTTTATATAAATGTTTTATTGAAACTCTGCCTCACCTTCCTTCCAACTTTGTAAAAAAAACATTTTAAATCAATAACAATTAATTTGTGTCAGATTGAGGAATATGATATGCAGAATATCGATGTTTACTGATTCTTTATCAAAACCAGGCAAGCCCAGGACTTCTGAAATATGTGCACTACCTTATCCCGAGGCTCCATAATGTTCTCAGAAATAAATATAGTAAAAATAGTACAATTCAGTACAGTACGTTGAACCAGTTCAATCTGTACATACCAAAGGCAATAAATAAACAGCACCAAGCCCATAAAAATAAATGATGCTGGTACTTAAACCACAGTCAGCCAGTTCCCTTAAAGAATAACAAAAGTAATGTTGTGTGTTTAACATCAAATGGTAACTCCAAGGGCTAGATTGCACAGATAAAACATATTATTGCTGTGCAACAGAAGCTTAAGAAAGTAGTGTTTGCTTACTTAAATGAACCCGCAGCACAGTAAACACTGTAAATCCACAGAACTATCTATTTGCTGGCACATTCTGAATTCCTCTGCAAATTTCTCATTCAAAGTATAAATCAGATCATCAAACAGCTTGAGGTTTTTGTACTACAGTTCTTAACCATCAGGACTTGGAGCTCATAGTCTAGGCTGCAATATAGTGCTAGGGAGGGCTGCATTGTTGAAAGTGCAATCTTTTGGACCAGACGTTAAACTGAGGTCCCGTCTGCCTTTTCAGGTGGATGTTAAAAATCCCATGGTACAATTCCAAAAGAGAGGGATTTTTTCTCAACGTCAGGACTAGGAGTCCATATTATCTAAATTGACATTCCAATGCAGCACTGGGGGTGTTCTATAAATCTGAGGCTCAATGTTAAAGATCGTGTGGCATTATTCAAAAACAGAAGGGAATTTCTCCCAGTCTCCTGGCCAACCATCCCCCAAAATAAAACTGGTCATTTATTTGTGGGGCATCGCTGTTGCATTCATCTATAAGGTACAGTACATACCACTTTACAGCCATCCTCCTGACATGAAATGCGTGAAATCCAAATGTAAGTACTATTATTATATAAATGTAACCGATTGTTGTTTCCACAAACTTAAAATGGCTGAATATCAGGTTATCAGTTTGCCGCTGATTTAACTTTCATGGTGTGCAAACACAATGCACAGAGCAGAGGGCGCGGGGAAGCCAAGCTGGCCAGCTGTGCTCATGTTCAGTGAATGTGTCTACACTCCCTGCGTATTACAAACAAATCAGCCTTGTAATAAAGCGTTGCATATCAAACAAGCATTAATTTCTGATTATAAAACTAACTTGCATATAAATGGCGCCCTTCACTCTGGATGTCTCAGAGGGCTAAACAGTGGTGGAGTTCGACGTTGAGCAAGATAGAAGGGGAAGGGGAAGGTGACCATAAGTTGCAGTCAAAAAGGTACGTTTTAATATCCACCATCATTGCTCCTGTTTCTAGAATCCAGTTGTAGAGAATTGATGTTTGGTTTAATATTCTCTGATTTTATTTTAATCCTCCTATTGATTTCTTTTGAATGTTTTGTTCGGTTTAAGGAGGGAATGCTTAGGAAATTAAACCAGGGGGGAGTCTGGCTGGGAGGAATTTCCAAACCCACAGAGTGTGGGAGGTGAATTAACATGAAACACTCAAGCTAAAGTGGTGCTGGATTAATGACTCTATCCCTGCAAGTGTTAATTTATCTTGCTTACTCAGTGGCCTCAAACTGTTCAAACAAAAAATATTTGAAAGATAAACAAAAAAAGCTAAAAATAAAGGAAAAGAGTCCAAAAGTAAATTCTGTCACTGATCTTTAAAGGGTTCAAAGCATTTTGTTCACTAAAATATCTACTTTCCCCTTCTCCAAACTTCTATTTGCTTCTTCTAAACACCCATTATTTTTTTCTTCAATGCATGACAAACTAACCTTTGCAGATCATGGTGTACTGCTATATTTCAAAGGCATGTTTACAAAGCCAGCAGTTCTTTTTGCTACCATTGCCAGTTCCCTAAAGTGTTTTATAACCTGCACATGGTGTCACAAGAACAGTGAACACAAATAGTACGGATGCTATTATTCTAAAAGAGATGGGAGTTTTTCCCGATGACCCCCAAATAAAATTAGTTACTCACTCCATGGCTGTTTGTGTGCAAGTGGGCTGGATGTTCACCTACAAAGCACACAGTCACTGCACTTTACAGTGTCCATGTGTACAGTGACTACACATTACCCGTCCTTCTGATGAGACGCGAAACCAAGGTCTCGTCTGCCTACTCAGGTGGACGTTAAAGATCCCATGGCACTATTTGAAAAGTGATGGGAGTTTCTCCTGATGGTCTGGGCAACAAACCCCCAAATAAAATTGATTACTCACTCCATCCCTGTTTGTGGGACGTTGCTGTGCTCAAACTGGCTGCTGCATTTGCCCATAAAATAAAGTCAATCCACTTTACAGTATATCCTGTGAAGCGCTTTGAGACGCCTTGACCTCATGATAGGGACTATATCAAATGCAAATATTATTATTGTTATCCCTTTGAAATGCTTTGGGACATCCTCCCATTGCGAAAGGGGCTATGATAAGTGTAAGGATTGTTATTATTTAAAAGAGGTTTAAAAAAATGCTCCATCAAAATACTTTTCACATTGATGCACACGTTCTCTTCAGTGAATAAAGGAAATTAATGACATGAGCCTAACCTATCACTGTTTCATTTCATAGACAAGAATCAGTTCATCTCATTTTACACAGAGAACGAATAATCTGCACAAAGAATTAATGGCACATAGGAAAATATTACTTTGTGATAAAATGTTTCATTAGGAAAGACCATTATTCCAATATATTTAATTAGAATAATAGTAATAATAATAGCATTTGATATAGTTCCTTATCATGTCAAAACATTTGAAGTGCTTCACAGAGTTTCCTGTAAAGTGTAATGACTGTGATTCATTCACGAACGGCCAGCAGTACATCTGCACAAACAGCTTTTCCTCCCGCTCTCACCCGGTTACCTGCGGGGTACCCAAAGATCCATCTTTGGCCCCCTCCTCTTTCTGATCTACATGCTCCCTCTTGGGAATGTTATCCGCAGACATGGGGTACACTTTCACATGTATGCGGACGACACCCAACTCCATTTTTCCACCTCACTTTGCAACCCCCAGTCCCCTGATATTCTGTCAGCCTGCCTGTCAGATCTCAGGGGCTGGATGAGCGCAAACTTCCTTCAGCTGAAGGTTGACAAGACGGAAGCCATACTCTTTGGCTCTCATCAACTAAAACTCTCCAAACCTGTACGCAACCTAGGCATCAGGTTCGACCCCCAATTATCCTTCCTCCCCCACATCCGGGTCCCTCACCAGCACCGCTTTCTTGCACCTCCGACACATCGCCCGTCTCCACCAATACCTCTCTCCAAAAGCCGCTGAAACCCTGGTCCATGCCTTTGTCACCTCTTGGCTGAACTATTCAAACACCCTCCTCGCCGGTCTCCCATCCACTACCATCCATAAAATCCAGATCATTCAAAACTCTGCCGCCCGCATTCTCACCCGCACCAAACTCCGCTCCCCGATCACCCCAGTCCTTGCCAGACTGCACTGGCTGCCTGTCCCAGAGAGGATCGACTTCAAAATCCTCACCCTTGTCTTCAAATCCCTTCACTCCTCTGCACCCCCTACCTCTCTGACCTCCTCTCTCCTCACAACAATACCCGTTGCCTTCGCTCCACCGGGTCTGGCCTCCTCCTCGTCCCGAGTCCTCCGCTCCACCATCGACGGCCGTACCTTCAGCCACTATGCCCCGAGGCTCTGGAACTCCCTTCCTCACTCCCTTCGCCTCGCCCCCTCTCTTCCCACTTTCAGATCTCTGCTGAAGACCTTTCTTTTCGACCGCGCCTTTGGTCACCTTGCTCCCCCTCCCCCTGGCTCGGCCCCGGCATCCGTTATTGTGAAGCGCTCTGAGACGCTGTCCAGCGTGGAGGGCGCTATATTAATCCAAGTTGTTATTGTTGTTGTTGTTGAATCTGGTCTTTCTGTTGCATTTTCAATCTTATGTAACCATTAACTTTATGATCAAATTTTTCATGTTCCAAACCACTGTGGTCTATATAACCATAGTGAAAAACAAATCTATGAAAAATATTCAAAAACATCAAATTATGACTATAATGACAAGGTAAATAACTGATTCATCCGGAGGATTGTTAGCCATGGCTTTGGGAGAAACTCCATTTTCTTTTCAAATTGAACCACAGGACTTGGGCTGGCAGGCTGGACCTCAGTGTAAAGTTAGATAAAAAAAAGCCTTTGACATTCTATCATTCCCCCAAGTACTTAATTGAAGTGTCAGCCTGAAGCTTCAGTTCGGTCTGGAGTCAGAGGGTGCCAGGTTTGCTCCCTGGTCTTTGCTGGCCCATGGCATGTCTACTGACCTCAGCCAGAATAGCAGTCGAGATACTACAATTGGCCTCAATGTCCCTGGCCTAGGAAGTATATTCAATCGGCTCCTTCATCAGATCACTAGCAGAGATTATCAAATCCCTCCCCTATTATTCAAACAATACGAAGATCTGAAGATACTAATTCTGTATTTGAGAGTACATGGGCCACGTGTCAATCACCAGTTGTCTTTATTGCTTTTGGTTGGAATGTAATACGTATTCTTTCAGAAAAAAACAATCATATGCCCAATCAATTGAAAGCTGTGTGGATCAAAGCTGATGAAGCAGCTTATGAAGGTCAGTGTTGCACAAAGTTTCAAAGAAAGTACAAAGCCCACATCTCCACAGCAAAATTTGTTTGCAAGAAGCTTGGTTTCCTATCTAGGTTTCATAAAGGAAACATACACGTTCCTGAAAATCAATAAAAGATTAAAGGTAATTAGATATAGACATTGGCGGGGAAATATTCCAGGTGGGTCTAAATTTACACTTTATTTAACATTTTGAGAGTGTCCAGAATTTCACACATTATTTAATTCAGTCTTATAATAATAATAATCCTTGCATTTGATATAGCGCCTTATCACGTCTTCGAGACGTCTCAAAGTCCTGTAGCTCAGTGGTTAGAGCACTCGCTTTGCAAGTGAGAGACCTGAGTTCAATTCCAAGCAGGGCGAAACCTTGGGCAAGTTTCCTTACTCCACACGCCTAATAATAATCCCTCCAAAACCCAAAACAATAATAAATTGGTCATTTTCAATCTACGACTGTTTGTGGGACATTGCTGTGCGCAATTGGCTGCCGCGTTCGCCCACAAATATACAGTCAATTCACTTTACAGTGTGTTCTGTGAAGCGCTTTGGGATGTCCTCCCGACGTGAAAAGCGCTATATCAAATGCAAGGATTATTATTATTATTATTAAAGCGCTTCACAGAATATACTGTAAAGTGAATTGAGTATATATTTTGTGTGTGAAGTATGGCAGCCAATTGTGCACAGCAGTGTCCCACAAACAGTCATGGATCAAGTGACCAAATTATTTTTAGTTATTTTGAAGGAATTACTAACCCTGGAAAAGTTATCTGCCAATCGACTAACAACCAGATTCCTACCTACTACTAGGTAAACAGAGGGGTGTGGAGTCAGGAAACTTGCCCAACAATTTTGCCCTGCCCGGGAATCAAACCCAGGTACTCTCGCTTGCGAGGCGAGTGTTCTACCCACTAAGCTATAGGACTTATCTTTGAACCAGGTTTTCTGTTGTTCTTAATACAAACATACAGAGAAAAGGTTTGAAAATTAACACTGTATTTACAAATTTGCCATATTCTCAATGCTCTAAATTGCTGTATAAATAGAGTAAATCTAGACCCATGTGGAATTTCTTCCCCTAGGTAGACTTGTCAAAGCAATATTTTGGGCAATTGGCTGGACGACCAGTGGTCAAATCCTGCCTGAAACTTACTTACCTACACAAATTGTATTCACTATGTGCCAAAATATGAAACCGATAGACCGAAGTGTTTTATAATTGATAATCCACAGGGAGATATAGTTCCACATAGTTCTACAGGGAGACAGTGGCCTCAGAAACCAGAGTCCAAATTTCAAATCTGACTGATATAAAAACTAGACTTCATCAATTAAGATTCTCCACGTCTTGGTTAGTTGGTATGTGGGACTCTGCAAGAAGTGCATAGCTCCACTTTTTGCAGAGCTTTTAAATTCTATTCCCCCACATAGAAAAATAGCTTTTAGAAAAATACCTTTAGTAAAATTGTGGGTGGCAAATAATGAAGTGGTTTGCAAAAAGGTGCAGGAAGACACAGATAGTCTTGTAGAATGGGCTGATAGGTGGGAGATGAAATCTAATGGGCCAGAGGAAACCCCTCTACTGCATTCCCAGGAGTTCAAAACCATGCAGGTGGAGTGTTTGAATAAGTTTTAATACGCTGCAAGCTTAACCCACATTGGGACTTTGCTGTCCTTGACGAGAGATAAGAATGAGCAAAATGCGCTTCACCTCTTCTCATCGCAGACCCACTTTGTCCAAGCAAAAGTTGGTGTCCATCATAAGGGAAATAGAGCAGTATTGGAGAGGGAAATATAGGGTATTGGAGAGGGAAATATAGGGGTATGGGAGAGGGGAATAGAGGGGGTGAAGACTTGTGTGGAGTATAAACAAAGGCATAGATTAGTTGAACCAAATGGCCTGTTTCCGTGCTACATCGTTCTCTGTAATTGATCTGTTGAGACCTGCTGCTGGCTGTCAAAAGTCTGCAGCTCACAATGTTTCTAAATAGGAGCAAATTAAAGTTTTCAGGAATTATTTCAGAGATACCAACTTCCTTTTTGTCCTCTCTTTTAACCGGATATTTGACTGTACGTATATTCCCATACTCTTGTTTCCACTCTCTCTCCCCCGAGGTTCTGTGCACTATTTTTATTCTTCACAAACCAAGTATGACAACTAAACCATTGAATGTGCAAGCCTGCAGGGCCCTCTGCTGGATGAGCCAAAAAACAGACAATAATTCCCACACTGTACAAAACTTCATTTCCTAGTTAGGTAGTATTTCTACCTCCCGAACAGAAACCAAAGCATTTCATATTTCCCTGTGACCCATGTCCTCTCCCACATCCGGCTCCACTAGCCTGTCACCCTTATCCTCGCTTGGCTGCATTGGCTTGGCCCCCACTGAGTTTAAGATCCTCATTCTCACCTTTGATACCCTCCAAGGTCTTGCTCCAACCCTATAGACACGCCATTCCCTTTGCTCAGTGAGCACTGGCCTGCTTCATATCTACCATCCGATCCATCCCACCATCAGCAGACGGGTTTTCCATCATTCTGACCCCACTCTCTGGAATTCAATCCCAGAGTCCCTCCAACTTCTTCCCTCCCTGTCATCTTTCAAAGCACTTTTCAAAACTTTGATTGCACTTTCTGTCTTCTTTGTCCTCCCCATCTCCAACTCGGTGCCAATCCAGCACTGTGAAGCATTTTGAGACATCCTTCCAACATGAAATCGCAATATAAATGTAAATTCTATTGAATTTTCTGCAAAAATATTTTAAAAAGGAGGCAGAGAACATGACAAGGTCTTTCACAGCACAACTCCAAACAGCTCCTTCACTCTCAGATTGCTAGCACGAAATGCGAGAGAGTCTGGCACCAAGTAACATTCTTGGGCGCCAAGAATATATCCTGAAGCACATCATGTACATACAGTGCCATACTGGTCAGTTATGCACTGTCGCAGGGTTCAGAGGTCAGCTATGAGCATCTGATTTAAGCATTAATTAACTGGACAGCAAAGCGCTTTTATTCCAGAAACCTGACTATTCTGAAAAAATTCTGAGAAAATCGCTTCTTCCTGATGACCTTTCACCAAAACAACCATCTATTTATGGCAAAAATTGGTAATAACTGACTTTAGCGGTAGCTCGGATAGTGTAGCGAACAGAGCTGCAGCAACAGAGTCGCAGGTTCAAATCCTGGGCTTTGCTGAGTTTGTTGGTCTCACCCGGAATGGGGAAGCTAAATTAGTCCAGTCCTTCCACAGGTCAGGGAGGGTAAAACAGGCAAGTTCCTGCTCTGGTCCTCTGCATCACCCTCTAGTTCAAGGCACGACTCGAGACCCTCCTTTGTGACTTCCCTCCTACTCTCTCTGCCTTCCCTCATTCCAACCCTGCCCCCCACTCTCAGGTCCTGATCCCTGACTGTTCAGTGCCTTGGGACGTCCACCCGACGTGAAAGGCACTTTACAAATATAATTTTGTTGTTGCTGTTGTAGTGGTAATACACGTGTGGCAGTCTGGTGTTACATCCTCTACAGTGGAGTGGTCTGCTAAAACTCACTGCCAAGGCTCACACATAAACAATAGCAACCTGGGCGGGATATTAGATAAGGAAACTAGGAACTGTGGAACTTTACCCCAATAAGAGGGGTCAGACCAGGAGCATATGCTTGAGAATTATGAAAATAATTGAACACGCTTAAGTTGGAAAAAAAACTGTCTTGAAAGACCCCTTCCTGTATAACCTCAAAAGTTGCAATTTATACACTAGACTTTGTTATAAAATGTAAAATTTTCAACCAAAGGCACAATAGTACACGGATGACTAAATAAAGCCTTTAATGTTCCTTTAATTAAATACCTTTTTGAAAATGCTTCACATCACAGCAAGAATACATCAAGTAAGTTTTAACTAAATTTGATGCAGATTAAGTCTACAGTATATCACACACGCCACAAACAATGTTTTGAGGAAGACATCACATATTAAACCTGGACACTATTAGTCATTAACAGAAACAGCATTGAGACATTTACTTGCCTTCAATTGAACAATTTCTTGATGGGAGATAGAAGAAAGTTTTTGCCAGCAAAAAGGCATTTGTCTTCCAGGGGCTTTTTTCTTTTCTTTTTAAAAAAAACTGTCTGGCAATGTTGCTTTTTTCACTTTCTTCAATATAAGATGAAGGAAGTCTGAAAGAGCTTTTCCACATCCATACCGCAACCCAAACTGTTTCTTTGCAACCCTAAAGTGATCATCAACACAACTGCAACCCAGACACAAGTCAGAGCTGTTGCTATGTCAAACACAGTGATTATCAAGCGTTCTTTTCAGTCAAACAACATCAACACATTTTCAAGCCTTAAAAAGTTTTAAAAATTACTCAGCAACAGTCAAAATTCAGACCAAGAACTGTTCGACTTTATTGCTCGACCCTATCACATTTATAGCCTTATATGCATGAGCTTGATGAAATGGATGCATTTATTTTATGGATTCTCTGTGCTCTCGATTGGCTTCATGAAACCAGCCTAGTGTAAAAACAGCAGCAGTAAAACAGACAAAATCAACTTTGAAAAACGGTGAGAACTTTCTATCCTCTGCCACTATGCTCATAAATTAACCAATGCACAAATTACTTTTGTGCAGGCCTGGTGTTTAAATAGTGACGGAACTTTATGAAGCTTCAATCCAGATAGCCAAAAAGGTCACAGAAATGCTCATGTTATATATGTGATCAACAACTTTATTGAAAGACACATTTAATTTCTTTAAAAAGATCACTGGCCCAATCTGCTTCTTAATAATGTAGAGTTAAGCACAACTTTTGTTGATTAAAGTATTAGTGTGTAATTGTTTCTATTTGTTATTGATATCACTGTATCTGAATTGCACTTAAAACACGTATCGGATTAAGAATATTTTGCCAATAACAATTTTGATTTTTAAAAAATCTGCCTAGTTTCTCAAGAATCCACATTTTCTCAAAACTGCATCACCAACTACTGAACATTCCTATACACCCGGAGCCCATTTCACTGCAGTGATAGATGCTATTTCACTGCAGTGATACAATTGTACACATTCTATCTGCCTGAACTTCAGGATCTCTAGTGTACCTTGGTAAGGAACATATTGTAAATAAGCTAACACAAAACATCATAGCAACAACTTGCACTTAGATAGAACCTTTCAAGTAGGATGAATCTCTTGAAACACTTCCCAGAAACACTAGGAAGCAGCCAGCAGGAAGCAGAGAAAATACATTTTAAGACTGTTGATCAAAGCCACAATCAGAGTGTAGGTGTTAAGACAGGTTTGAAGGCAAGCCAAGGAGCTGGGAATTATCAGCAATGTCAGCACCTTGAGACATTCTCCAGATGTGAAAGGTATATATAAGTGTAGATTGTAATGTAATTTTGGTAGAAAAATTCCAGAGAGTAAGAATCTAGTAAGTCATAATAAAATAAAGATGAAGACATAAACATAAGTGGATGAATGAGGGAAATTAAAATTCAAATAAATCCCACCACCAAATTAATGGTGGCCAATGAAAACCCAAGCACTTTTTAAAATGTTGCCACCTGGATTATTTTCCTCAATGCTCATGCAGCCCCCAATTACTCCCCATATGTGTGCTCTCCCAATACTATCTCCAAGAGGGAGGTTGGGAAGCTTTAGTCATTGGACATCTCCAGACATAATAAATAATGATAATAATTATTACATTTGATATAATGTCTTTCACATAAGGAGGATGTCTCAAAGCGCTTCACAGGATTCACTGTAAGGTGTGGCAACTGCATTTTATAAGGAGAAAATCAAATATACTTCAGATACTCTCAGACAATCAGACGCCTGTTTAAATATACAGAAAGGCTCCTCTGATCCTGTTTTCCTTTCCTTCCACAGACAATTCCCCATCTAAGAGGTGGGTCTAAGATACCAGTTTACTAACATTTTACTTTTTCCAGGAAATCTTGTGTCTGGGTGGTTTTGTCAATCTACAATTTTGGGTGTGAGATTCAAACTATTTTTAAATCAAATATTCTTTAACTTACTGTCATTTGGACACTGGTTTTGGGTAGACTTGTTCCTTTAAGGAAGTTCCATCACACTGATATAGACAATAAGGAATACAATACAATATACATTTATATCATGCCTTTCATATCGGGAGGACGTCTCAAAGCTCTTCAGTTTTGGATGGGTACCTGAGCTTGGAGTGCTCTCTCAGTGACACAAATACTGAGATTTCAAATTCCGCTTCCCTAACCTCTAGAACTCCCTCCCTCTGTGCCTCCGTCTTGCCCCCTCTCTATGTCTTATTAAGTCCCACCTTAAAACCTGCCTCAACTGCGCCTCTAGTCATCGCCCCTTTCCACCCCCTACCTGCCAACAGAGTGCCAGTCACCCATAGAACCATACCTCAGCGTGAATCTTGAAAAACACAAGAAAAGGGAAATTCATTTTTGTTCTTTAAAAATAAAGCAGCATCAAAACATTTTTTGTTTCAAACGTCAATTTTTTAAAATGTAAAATGTTATTCGAATGACCTCGTCTGCTTCAAGTTCAGAATTTATTTTGGGAAAAAAAACATAATTTGCTAATAACCCAATTTAATGAGATTTCAAATAGATTCTCATCCAAAACTAAGAGCAATGAGCTTGACCATTGCAAGCTAATGGGCTGAAAGAATACATTTCTATTTAATGACTATTACTTTTCTTCAAAGAAGCTCATATGTGGTTTACGTTCCAATGAAATAATACAGATGGCTTCCAGCAACTCCTTCAAAGACAATAATTTACTACATTCAATGCAGCTTTAAATTATATTTTGTTCCACATAAGGTCAAACTTCAAAACTAAAGGTTAAAAAGGCCAGGCTCATTACCGTACACCAAAGGTCAATACATACTCTGCAGTAAAAGGCTGGCTGACTCTGAAACACTATGTAATGAAATGTGGGTACATTCAAAGAGATGACAAGATCTGTTTAAGAACAAAGCAATCTCATTTTGGGCGAGATTCTTAGCTCTTCAACCAAGGAAGCCAATATTGAGACTCCCAAGTAACAATGAGTGGACTGAATCTTCAAGTCATACCAAGCCATTCAAATAATAGGTTCTATTCAAATAATAGGAAGACTTCAATGAGTAAACGAGAATTCTTCCCTATTCAATGAACCTCCAAACACAAACAGGAAAACAGGAATTGCAACTTCAGAACAGCTTGGTCTAACATTGCCAAAGTACTTAGCATTCTGAGCCATGCAAGCAAGTCAATAATGTTTAGTGAAAGCCTGCAAGCTGCTCCAGGTGGCTGTGTTTGAGATAGTATCGAAAATAACCCTGCATATGCTGACCCAAGAAAAAGTCACATGAAAAGAAAAGTTTACATGATGGTTTCAGGCTGTCAAAGAATAGCAAACGTACTTTTCATAGATTTACTTACGTCTATTTTTTCCAAAATAAATACTCCCACTCCTGATGACAGAAAAGACTATTAATCTGTACTAATCAGCTGGGTGATACTTGCCCACAATGGAAAAAAAATATTATGTGTCAGATAAAACTCCAGCAATATGATTTCTGAAACAAGTGAAACTTGGATAATTTTTTGGAAAAAAGCATAAGTTTTTTTAAGCGCAGGGTTGACTATATACCAAACTAGATAAGGTGACTCAACTGTTAACATGTAAGTTTTTCTGCCCCTCTATGCAGAGACAAGTACATTCAGACTGAAAGTGAAGAAAATAATTTGCAGTTTTAGAACACATTATTATATTGATATGCTAATTACTGTCATGTGTGGAGACTATTTTTGTAGGTAAACAATTGTACAAAGTCCCACATCCAGTCATGGAGGATTGTTGGCCAGGATTTCTGTTTTCCAATAGTGTCATGGGATCCTTCCTGTTCACTTTAAGAACAGGCAGATACATCTCAGTTTAATGTTTCAAACAAACAAGGACACCGTTAACAATCAATTCCTTCCCACTCCACACCAGTCTGACCTGAATTGTCAATCTAGATTTTGAGCTCAATTCCAAAACGGGGCTTGAACTCACAATTTTCTGATCCAATTTTCTACCAACTGTGCATAAAACTGAAAGAAGCCTAAACTCACCTGAGCCAAAAGGCTTGAACAGTTTGCACATTACAGTACAGTACAGAAATAAATTCAAATTGCATTTAGGAATAATCTGAAAAATCGGGACATGATAAAGTGTTTCCCAAATCTAATCTCTGCAAAGATGAGTGATGTGCAAAAATAGCAGTAGACTCTCAAGCAATTCACATAGAAAGAGAGAGGGAGAGAGAGATAGAGTGGAATCCCCTATGTAGCAGCAGCTGAAAATACAATAAAACTGCTGGCACATCATGTGAGCTGAAGTGAGTGTATCAAGCACTTCAACTTAGCATTGAAAGATTCCAAGTAGAGATTTTCTTGATTGCTAGTGTTGTAACCACTGACTGTTTAATTCCCCTTCTAACTAACCTTTCCAATAGCTCTGGTGGTTGTACAAAAAAAAGTTTTTATCTAAAAAAAGAGAAAAAGCACAGCTTTAGCCTTAACTTAATTTAAACATGGCTGCAATGTTAAACAGGATCAATGGTTAAATTAGATAATGAGACAGTATCTTACACTTAATTGCATGTTGTGACAGGAAGTATTAAGTAAATTAAGCCGATTATGTGATATACCAGATTCAATTGAAATAAATGCTTCTGCTTCACAATCCTTTCTTACAATTATTGTTTCCTATAAATACTGAATATTCATTAGGTGAGCTTCTGTTGGAAGGCTACTGAATATCAATCTTAGCAACTAAGTGATGTTATTGTTTTATACAACATAATGAATATAACTTTGCCTCAATTTTGATACATATATTTTCTTATAGGTAGCAAAAGAATAGAACATTCACTCTACAATTGGCTGGTTGTGAAGCAGAAATGTCAGTCAGGGCTATATTTCTGATTGCTATCCAGCGACACTATACAAAATCAGCATGTGTGGATATCAGGTGATCCAGGATTGACCTCAACTGTAATGCCATCCACAGTTCCCTACTTCCACAAGTTTCCAGGTTCACACGTGAAGAATAGCCATTTGGAAATATAAAAGAGCTGCCCCCACAAAGAGACTACAAGGACAGTGGCAGCATAGATACAGAACTGGCTGGGAGACAGAAAGCAGAGAGTGATGGTGAACGGTTGTTTTTCTGACTGGAGGGAAGTGTGCAGTGGTGTCCCCCAGGGTTCACTATTGGGACCACTGCTGTATTTGATCTATATAAATGACCTGGACTTGGGTATACGGAGCACAATTTCCAAGTTTGCAGATGATACTAAGCCAGGAAAAGTAGTAAACAATGAGGAGGATAGTTGCAGACTGAAAATGGACATAAACATGATTGGTAAAATGTGCAGACACGCGGCAGATGACATTAAATGTGGAGAAATGCAAAGTGATGCATTTTGGGAGGAAGAATGAGGAGAGGCAATATAAGCTAAATGGTGCAATCTTAAAGGGGGTGAAGGAACAGAGGGACCCGGGGGTAAATCTTTGAAGGTGGCAGGACAGGTCGATAAAGCTGTTAAAAAAGCATACAGGATACCAGGCTTTATAAATAGGGGCACAGAATACAAAAGACAGGAAGTTATGATGAACCTTTATAAAACACTGGTTGGGCCTCAGCGAGAGTACTGCGTTCAGTTCTGGGCACCACACTTTAGGAAGGATGTCAAGGCATTGGAGAGGGTACAAAGGAGATTTACCAGGATTGTACCAGGAATGAGGGACTTCAGTTATGAGGGGAGGCTGAGAAGCTTGGATTATTCTTCTTGGAGCAGAGAAGGTTAAGAAGAGACTTAACAGAAGTTTTCAAAATTATGAGGGAATTTGATAGGGTGAATAAGGAAAAAACTATTTCCACTGGTGGGTGGGTTGGTAACCCGAGGACACCGATTTAAAATAAACAGGGGAGGTGAGAAGAAATTTTTTCACAAAGCAAGTTGTTTGGATCTGAAATGCATTGCCTGGGGAAGCTGATTCGATAATAACTTTTAAGAGAGAAATAGATAATTATTTGGGGACGAAAAGTTTGCAGGGCTATGGGAAGAGCATGGGGGAGTGGGATTGAATTGGATAGCTCTTTTCAAAGAGTCGGCACAGACACGATGGGCCGAATGGTTTCGTCCTGTGCTGTATAATTCGATGATTCTATGAAAGGATCAGGACTTTTGAGAAGAGAAAGGAAAAGAAATTGAAGGGAAAAAAAACAACTACGCCACCTGTACGATACAGTGCTGAATAACAGCTCAAAGCGCTTCGCAAAATCAATGGCAAGTTCGCCTGAAGCATTTTTAAAAAATCAATCAAAATACTTATTTAGCATTTCATTAAAGATTTAATTGTTAATCGCTGCAAATTAATCACTGCTGAGGTTAGGCTTTTTAAAAGCCTGAAGATCTTGTATCTCTCACAAGTGGATATCAAATGCAAGGATTATTATTATTATAATAATCTGTATCTTCTAGAGAAGAGAGAGCTTCTCAAACTATGGGGTTCACCTCCCTGATGAGGTGTGGTGCCAGCAGAGAGATTAGTTGCATATCTCTCAACAGTCCGGGTTTCCCTACATCCTAGCAAAGCCGCTACCCTAACAACCAAACCCCGCGACAATGCTTCCCGCCACAACAATCCCTACAACAACGGTGGGGAGGGGGAAGAGGGTAACTTCAAGATTGATTGATAAGGATAATAATAATCGTTGCATTTGATAATCGTGCCTTATCACATCTTCGAGACATCTCAAAGTGCTTCACAGGATATACTGCAAATTGAATTGACTGTATATTTTTGCAGATTAATGGCAGGCACCGGCCTGACTCAGGCTACCTCAATAGGAAGGCTCACTATGACAAAGTTTGAGAGTTCCTGCTCCAGAAAAAACATTTCAAGAAGCTACAAAGTGCAAAAGTGACATCTAGCTACAGAAAGTAAGTACTGCAGGACAATTGACTACCTGAATGCTTGACAACTGTGTAAATAAAAAGAATCCTCGCATTTGATATAGCACCTTATCAAGTCTTCGAGACACTTCAAAACGCTTCACAAAATATACTGTTAAGTGAACTGACTGTATTTTAGTGGGCGAGACGTGGCAGCCAATTGCGCACAGCAGTGTCTCACAAACAGTCACAGATTGAAGTTACCATTTTTTTTCTAAGGAATTATTACTCCCAGAAAAATGATCCACCAATCGACTAACAACCGGGTTCCTACTTACTGCTACGTAAGTAGAGACGTGTGAAGTAAGGAAACTGCCCAACGTTTTGCCCTGCCTGGAATAGAACCTGGGTCTCTCACTGCTTTAACCATTAAAGCACTCAATAACAACAACAATTCTACAGCAAATGTCTTTTTAGAAAACAGTTTTGAAGTGCAGTTACTAATTCAGAGCAATTTAAAGCATTTAAGAATTGGGCAATTTATAAAGATAGAAGTTCACACAAATTGCCTCTTAAATTAGGGCAGAAAACATGACAGGCTTTTTTTTTAAATGCGTTGATAATAGTGTCAACATGTTGCACTGTTGTCATAAATGTGCAATGGAAAGGCTATTTAGTTACTGAATATGTATGTTATTGACAAGCATTTCCTATGCGCATCATACTCTGAAATACATCTGGACACCATGAAGCAAATGTCCTCAGGTGTTTCAGGTAGAAAAAGGCTATTTCCTCCACAATTGAAGAGTCTCAACAAAGCAAAACTTTCCTTCAAATAAAACACAAAGGCCACTCACCGTCATTAACTCTTCCTTTAAGAACCCCGATTTCAATATTTATATTTCAAACATTGCTATTCACTCTCTGGCTACTTCTAGCAAAAAGATGAGGAAGCTGGGACTACAAAGAGTTTGCGCATATTATTATGCGTCTGGAAAGTCAAGTGTCAATATAATCTTACTATTCTTTGTAATTAAGAGGACAGAGCTGATGTGAGGGGAAAACACCTAATTTAAAACAAGGAAAAATCTTTGAAATTTAGCTTGTTTAATAATAAAAGGATAGAATTTTGGACCTCTGAAATATGCTGCAATCCAATCCTAACCAGGCAGCAAATGGCAAGCTCTGAAGCGGTTCTTTCGGTGTGGGCTGTTCTAGAAATTAAACTTACTAAAAACCTCATGGAGCCACATTAATATCAGTTTAATGCACAAGTGAGCGAAAGTAACTGAACTGCATTTCCAAATGGTAAGCAAATTAGTTCTCTGTGCATCCTACCAGTAATGCAAGCAAAACACATATGCCTAAAAATGATTTTAAGAATGCAAAAATTGCATTTTCATTAATAAAATGAAAGTCAACGCAAGGATCGCCCACTACCAAAAGGGTGGGAAAGAGAACATTAAAGAAACTGTATCTCATATTAACGTCACTTCCCAATTTAAATCAACTATATAAGAAATAGAGGGGGTTATGGGGAAGGAAAATGAGTATGAGTGGAGGCTCACATGCAGTCTAAACACCAACATGGAGTAGTTGAGCCAAATTGTTCTATGCAGTTCTATATTCTATATGTTTCTACCCAGAGAGAAACATGCACTCACAGACAGAGAGAGAGACACGGACACACACACATTCTCTCATGGAGAGAGAGAGACACACACACATACATAGAGAGGAGAAACACAGACAAACCCAACATCGGGGCCTCAGGATGAGCAAAGCACATTTCCCGCTCACGCCGTACCCCGCATGTGCATCTGAAGCTGCTCCGTCCACAGTAGTGTCATCGAGTAAACAGCCAGCAGCAGCACTCTGAGGCCCGGGGCCAAGCATGCTGCATTTTTACAGGTTTATAGAGGAGTGGGTGTTTGTAGCAGAGGAGGGTGTTTGAAGGGGAGGGGATTTTGGTAGCAGAGGAAGGTGTTCGAAGGGGAGGAAGTGTTTGTAGCGGAGGGGTGTGTGTAGGGGAGGGGGTGTTTGTAGCGCAGGGGTGTGTGTGTAGGGGAGGGGATGTTTGTAGCGGCAGGTATCTGTTTTAGTGGATTCTGCAGGGAGAAATTGCTGCCTCACTTTTCTATTAGCCCAGTTCATCACTTATATACTCTATCCTCTATCTCTTTAAATATAAAGCCTAAGACCACTATCTTTTTGATAGTCATTATCTATCTGTGTAGCTAGGTTTAGGGATTATTTTGACAGATCTATTTGCTCCTCTAAGGCTACCATCTAGACTTTAGGCGGCTTCTTTATGTTTTCTGCTGAAGTGAATCACTTCACATTTTCCTACATTCAACTTAATTTGCCTTTGGTCTGTCCATTCTGCTAGCCTGTTTATGTCTTCCTGCAATCCTCTTCACTATTTACTATGCCCCCCCAGTTTGGACTCATCTGCAAACTTTAATACCTGAATCCAAATGATTTACACATATGGTGAATTAGCAGTCCTAACATGAATCCTTGTGGAATATCACTTCTTACGTCTTCCCAGTCTGAGAAGATGCCCTTAACTCCTACCCTTTGCTTTCAGTTGACTAATCATTCTTCAATCCATTCTGCTACAGTACCTCTCCCATGATTCCATATGCACTGATTTTAGCCATGAGTCTCTCATGTGGCACTTCTTCTGATTGTCAATTTTCTTCTAATCTCTTCTTTATCTTCCATTGACAACCCTGAGCTGCCCCCAGCCCTAAGCCTGCCCTAAACTCTCCGAGACGCTGCCCCGTGTGATATAAATGCTAGTTGTAGGGAAGCGTATTAGTCAGTGTCCACTTGGTAAGCAGCATGGTTTTAACTGTTCGAACTTCAGCACAATGCAAGGTACCCAAGCCCTGGTTCTTGCCACCCTGCGCTATTACTTTCTGGGATTAGGTTAGCATGGTGCATCCCACCATGAAGTGGAGGGGCCAGGGTTAAGGGGAGAGTACCCTTCATTCCACACAAACAGAAATTTCCATGCATCTCTGGGTTTCTCAATAGTTTTAGACATGGTGATAGATTTTCATGTATGTCAGATACCCAGATGACCCAAAACAATTCTCATAAATGTTCCTCCACCTCAAACAATCCCAGTCTTTACAAACTCAATTCCTCCTGCACAAAGATCACCTAATCAATCATTGAAGTCGATAATCCTGGTATTTCAAGTCTTTTATAGCATACCGAAAGCGGCCCAGATACCATCGCCCCACAAATTATTTCTTTAGTTGTTCACACTATAGTACTGTATCATTTATTCCCAGATGCAAACCCACAACTCGACTGACTCCTTTTTCCTCCAATATGATGGAGAATCTCTTCGGAATTCATAGGAATGTATACATTAACAACAAAATTACATTGGTATAGCGCCTTTCACGTCAGGAGGACGTCCCAAGGAGCTGGACAGTCAGTGTTTCTGACCCGAGCTGGGGGTTGGGATTGGGGAGGGTGGAGGGCAGGGGAGAAAGGAGGGTGATCGAAAACATGGTCGAAGAGGAGGTCTTGAGATGGGTCTTGAAGGAGGCAAGGGAGGGGATGAGGCGAGGCACTGCGGGATGGAGTTCCAGATGGTGGGGGTACGGGGCCTGAAAGCCCACCCACCAATGGTGGGGCGGGCGAGGCAGGGTATGTGAAGCAGGCCGGAGCCCGCTGAGTGGAGGGAGCGGCAGGTGGTAGGGGGTTCGAAGGTCTCAGAGGTAGGGGGGTGCAAGGCCATGGAGAGATTTGAAGGTGAGGACCAGGATCTTGAACTGTATCTCTGGGTGATGGGAAGCCAGTGGAGTTGGGTGAGGATGGGGGTGATAGGGTCACGGAGCCTGGTGCGGGACAGGACACGGGCTGCAGAGTTCTGGATGATCTGCAGCCTATTGGAGGGAGGAGTTGGGGAGACCGACACTTTATATGAAATGATAGATGAATGGGTAGAAATTCCACCTCGATCTAGATTTACTCTTGTCAATGCAGCAGTTCAGAGCGCGCAGAATTTGGCAAATTGTTGAATTCAGTTTTAACTTTGACGCCCATTTTTGTTTGCTCTGAAATGTTAAGTTAATAGAGCAAATCTCGATGCAGGTGCGATTTCTGCCGACCCGATGTGTGAAGTACAGCAAATACAAAATGGGTGTAAATCTGTATTTTAAATTTGGGTCACTCAATCCACGACTGCTTGTGGGTCGCTGCTGTGCGCAACTGGCCGCCGCGTTTCGCCCACAAAGCATGCAGCCGATTCACTTTGCACCCCATCTCCTGCGAAGCGCCTGGAGACGTCTCGAGAGGCGCAACCGCGAACGCGAGGACTATTATCGAAGCGAAGGAGGGGCAGAAGCCAGCGTGGGACCAACCTTGACCTCTTTGATGCTCTCGGCCGGGGCTCTGGGCTGAGGGTCTCTGCTCTTGAAGCGCGCAGCTCCCGGCTTGAGGGACGGGCTGGCCGTGCCGCGCCTTGCCCTGCGCGCCCCCCGCCTCTCCTCCATCCGCTCTGGGCGCTGGCACACTTGCGTGGAAGGTGTTGGCTGACTGGCAGCCGACAGACTGGACGGGAGAGGGGCAGGTTGGCTCGGCACTGACTGGCACGTCGCCAGCTGGTGGGGGTGGGGGTCACTTTGTGACTGAGCTGTGCCGCTCTCTGTGACTCTCTCTCTCTCTCTCTCGCCAAACGCAAAGCACTTTGTTACCGCGTTGCCATCCCGGATGGGTTGAACGCCGTGCGTGAGGGGGTGACTTCTCTCTCTCTCTCTCTCCCTCCCTCCCTCCCTCCCTCCTGGACTTGGCTGCACCCCCGGCACACACATACAACAGGGCTGGTTCCCAGGCAACCGCGCCTCTCTGCAGGGGGTCCAGGGCTGTGGGGGAAAGGGACAGGCGGGTCTGCAGCAGCAGCACTCAGGCATCTGGTCTGGGTGTGGGGGGTCTGTGTCTGTCTGTGTCTGTGTGTGTCTGTCTGTGCAAAGGCAACATTGCAAATAAAACGCTCATCACCTGAGCAAAATACGCTATTTTCTTTTTAAATTTCCTACCCTGCTTTTTTTGAGGAGGGGTTGGGGCTGGGGAGGGGAGGGCAGGGGAGGGGAGGGCAGGAGGGCAGGGCAGGGCAGGGGAGGGCAGGGCAGGGGGGCAGGGGAGGGCAGGGGGGAGGGCAGGGCTGGGGAGGGGAGGGGGTGGGGCAGGTGTTCGCCACCTCAAATTGGTATCATTCACATCACAGTGTTTTTGAATTATTATTATTATTATTGTTGTTATTGAAGTGCTAGGGCTGAGATACTGTGTATTTCTGTTCAGTGGCGCTTTTTATTTTGGTCAGCCGGGTGTCCAATACACTAGGAAAACAGTCACTATGTTTACCAGCAACTAAACTCCTGACAGTTCAATATATGCAGTACAGTACAATTTACACTTCCCTCACAAAATACACAGTCACACCACTTTTATAGATATCCTGTTAAAGCGCTTTGAGACGTCTCAACGACGTGATAAAGCTCTATATCAAATGCAAGGATTATTATCAACTTGTGTAGAGCTTTTCACATTGGGAGGATGTCCCAAAGCGCTTAAGTATATCTATGACAATTTCTGTTCTTTATTTACATGCTCCCTCTTGGCAATGCCGTCCGCAGACATGGGGTCAACTTCCACATGTATGTGGATGACATTCAAATCCTCTTCTCCTTCTCCAGCTGTGACTGTAGGACTACTGATGTTCTCTCCCTTGCTTGTCAGATATCAAGGCCTGGATGAGCGCAAACTTAATATAATAAAATATAATATAGTGATCCTTGCAGTTGATGCTGGATTCATTCACATTTTCAAGACTGAGGTGGATAGATATTTGTTAGGTCAGAGTATTAAGGGATATGGGGCAAGGCCAGGTAATTGGAGTTGAGGTACGGATCAGCCATGATCTTCTGGAATGGCAGGACAGGCTTGAAGGGCTGAATGGCCTACCTAAGTTCCTATGTTCCACAGCCTATCCCGCACTTTGCGGAAGCCAGGCATCATGTTTGAACCCAGCTGACTTTTGTAACCCACATCTGGTCCCTGACCAGGACCGCTTTCCTCCACCTCCGTCACATTGTCCCCCTTCGACCACACCTCATACTCAATGTAGCCAAAACCCTCATCCACGTTTTTGCCACCTCCCATCTTGATGGCACTCTTTGACAAGTGAAGGGAGTTTCTCCCAGTTTCTCAACAATCTCCTAGACAAAATTGGTCATTTACTTTATCCCTGTTTGTGGAACATACCAGTGCCCAAACTGGCTGTTGCATTTTGCTGCAAAAATAAACAATCACTACTCTTTGAGATGTCCTCCTTGGAGTCCTGTAGCTCAGTGGTTAGAGCACTCGCTTTGCAAGTGAGAGACCTGACTTCAATTCCAGACAGGGCGAAACCTTGGGCAGGTTTCCTTACTCCACACGACTAATAATAATCCCTCCAAAAAGTAAAAAAAAAAAAAATTGGTCATTTTCAATCCATATGACTGTTTGTGGGACATTGCTGTGCGCAATTGGCTGCCGCGTTCGCCCACAAATATACAGTCAATTCACTTTACAGTGTGTTCTGTGAAGTGCTTTGGGACATCCTTCTGACGTGAAAAGCGCTATATCAAATGCAAGGATTATTATGTAACATGAACAGCACTATATCAAATGCAAGGATTATTACTAACACCGAAAAAAAACCAAATAGTTCTCCACTCAACTAAGCATAATGTCGACTTAGTTCTGGCCTTCACTGATCTTCTAATCACCCAAATGGACCTAGCAAAGCATGAATTGGCACACCGGTTGAACTGCATCCAAAACTGCCTTTCATTGATTGATTCTTTGGAATAAATATCAGGTACCAAACTTAGTTACATAATCAGGCCAACTGGCACAATCTCAAGTAGGAAGTGGCTTCTTCAGACAAGCATCTAATCTACTGAACAAAACAAACAGACTTTACTTGAGCTGAAAACAAGATTTGCTTATTTATTCTTTTTTGGTATTTTATAAATGCTCTACAATCTGTCCCAGTGATTATATATTGATATTGTCTCAAATCCTGGTTGAACAAAAGATTGTATTAGTCATTTTTGGGAGGTCAAGATACATATTTGCATGTCACGTTGTAATGTGAGAAAGCCTGGATTTAGCTCACCAGAGGTAGAAATCTGAGATCAGGTCAAAAAACACATATGTCAGACATACCTAAGGCCTGCTGAAAGGCTCAATATTTTTTCCAATACACATTAGATTTTAACACCACTATTCCTCCTGTTGAGGAGAGTCTGGTGCCAATTCTACAGTTAAAGCTAGATTACATAAATATAGAAAACGCCATTAGAATCGCAAAGATAAAAGTCATGTCAGAAAGATTTATGATAAAATTTTGCTCTCCAGTAACTATGAAGTCCAGAAAGCACACACCAACAGATTTTTCCCTCCTTTCCTCAAGACTCCAACCTTTTCACCCAAAAGCCCTTTCCCCTCACTCATCCTTTCAAAATTATTTCAATACTTTGATTCCTGTAGTGTAATGGTTAGAGCAAGACAACCCGGGTAATCCCATAAAAAATAATCATAATTATCTGGTCACTCAATCCATGACTGTTTGTGGGACACTACTGCGCACAATTGGCTGCCGCATTTTGCCCACAATATATATAGTCAGTTCACTTCACTGAAGCACTTCGAGATGTCTCAATGACGTGATAAGAAGTTAATATCAAAAGCAAGCATTATTATTACTATATTTATAAATTTATTCCTATTGTAGTATTAGTCATTATTATCCTCCTGAGGTGGAAGCTTTCAGTAACTTTGCAGGAGGTCGACCGAAAATATTTTAAATTAGTTGAATTTATTTCTAATTCCTACATTATATTAATTCAGGATTAGAGGTGAATCTGCAGTCTGCAGAAGTAAATGATAATTGTTGCATTTGATAAAGCACCTTATCATGCTGTCAAGATATCTCAAAGCACTTCACAGAAAACACCATATAGTCACTGATACATTTTATCTGGTGGAGTGTTGGCCAGGACACTGAGAGAAATTCCCTACTCTTTTCCAGTATTGCCACGGGATCTTTAGAATCCACTTGAATATACAGACAGAACTTTGGTTTGACATCTTGTCTGAAGGAAAACATCTTGGACAATTCAGTGCACCATCAGCACTATATTGGAGTGTCAGACTGGACTGTGAACCCAAAAGTCCCCATGTGGGGCTTGAAACCACAACCTTCTGACTGAGCCAAGTTACCATTTAAAATGAGCAAAACCAATTTTAGACTGGACGTTTTCAAGAAAGTTTTGTAGTCAAATTGCTCTTTATGCATATTCTAGTCTGAACAAAGTGGAAGCCACATTCACATAACAATAGCATCAAACCAACATTGGAAAATGGTAACTGCTTCACAATTTCATTGTTTTGGGAGCAAACTTTTGCTCCCACTCCTGCTCAAACTTGGCCCTGACTCCTGCCCTAAATCAGATTCAGGTCCAAATTGCAAAATATGTGCATGTGTGCATATTGGGGGTGTTTTTTAAAATATGCATTACAATCCTTCCCAGGACATTGTAATTCTGGATTGTGGTGCAGTTTGGGAATTTTTTTTCATTACTCAAATTTTCCATCCCCTCAGGGTCTTTTTGAACCACATATCACTTTTCATTCATCTGAAATTATGTCCAGGTATGTTGCTTTTTTAATGGATACATTTTAATCCAGTACAAATTGGTTAATTCTCATTTAGTTCCCAACTCATTCTAGAAAAGTAAAGAAGAGAGTTTTCTTGTATAATCAATTTCTTGCTTGGAACAAAATGTCAATTAAGTTCACAGTGCTGCCGAGCATTACTGAGGCAGCCTGGCACATCAGGAGTACTTGGAGGAGCAGACCAATCACTGAGAGCAGGGATCGTTCCTACTTGGCTACTACTAACCCTGCAAGTCAAAGCCCTAAAGACGAGGGTAGTGCTGGCTGGACAAGCAACGGGCTGTTCAAAAAGGAAAAGAGCTTCTCACCGTATCCTGGCCAACAATCTCCCCAAATAAAAAAAAATGGTCATTGGTTTCATGGATGTTTGTATAATATTGCTGTTTGCAAATTTGCTGCCACATTCGCCCATAAAGTACACTACTATTTACAGTACAATTTACAGTACATCCTGTGCAGGGCTTTGATATGTGCTTACATGAAAGGCCCTATGCCAAATCCAAGGATTATTATTATTACAACAGGTTCCTCAAGCGTTGGTCCTCACCAACCTCCAGGTGATACTTTTTGGAATTAGGTAAGCGTAATAATAATCCTTTGATATAGGCACTTTTCACGTCTTCACAGAATAGACCGTAAACTGAATTGACCGTATATTCGTGGGCGAACGCGGCAGCGGATTGCGCACAAGCAGTGTCCCACAAGCAGTGGTGGATTGAAAATGACCAATTTATTATTGTTTTTGTTTTTTGTCTTTGGCGGGAATATTATTAGGCTCTGTGTGGAGTGAGGAAGGAGTAAGGAAACTTGCCCAAGGTTTGGCCCTGCCGGGAATTGAACCCAGGTCTCTCGCTTGCAAGGCGAGTGTGGGAGGGGGGAGGGGGAGACCTCAGCCTCTCCGGCTGTTTCGGTGACTGTTAAACAAAGCGCTGCTCTCCCACGTGCGTCAGAGCCGAGCCGGCGATTTGGACGCAGGCGCACTGGAGCTCCCCGGGCGCCGGGAGCGAGCATTTCCGGCGGGATGACGTCAGCGACGAGGCGCGGCCTGGCTGGGCCGGAAGTCTCGGCGGCCATTTTGGTGTTGCGGAAGTTGGGCGCAAGAGGGGAAAAAAAAGTTACTTTGTTTTTGGGTCGAAGTCGGAACCATGGCCGCGAATGGCACCGCTCTGCAGGTACACACAGAGTCAGTATAACACCAACACAGCCTGAGGGTGACGGCGAGTGTGTGCAGAGGCCATCTGTACAGACAGAGACTACTAATACACACACAGACCAACATATATATATATATATAGATAGACACAGAGAGAGAGAGAGAGAGGGCCCAGGACACTGAGACTACAGACAGAGAGACTAGTAATATGTGTATAATAGGGAGAGAGCGAACAGTACAGAGAACGGTGTAGGCCTGAGAGAGAGAGAGGAGAGAGAGAGAGTTGTGTAATAGTGTGGGCGGTGGAGAGAGGAGAGAGGGTGTGGAAACTGCCGGGGGCAGAGTAGGCCGCCCGGGGAGAGGCAAACAGGAGAAAGTATGTGTGTGGGTGTGAGTGTGCGCAGGAAGGTGGTGTGCGGGGAGGCGGTGTGAGTGTGTGAGGGGGTGTCAGTGTGAGGGGGTGTGTGTGGGGGTGCGAGTGTGAGGGTATATGAGTGTGAGGGGGTGTGAGTGTGAAGGGGTGTGAGTGTGTGAGGGGTGTGAGTGTGTGAGGGGGTGTGAGTGTGTGAGGGGGTGTGAGTGTGTGAGGGGGTGTGAGTGTGTGAGGGGGTGTGAGTGTGTGGGGGGTGTGAGTGTGTGTGGGTGTGAGGGGGTGGGGGTGTGAGGGGGAGTGTGAGGGGAGGGGGTGTGAGTTTGTGGGGGAGGATGTGAGTGTGTGGGGGGAGTGTGGGTGAGGGGGTGTGAGTGTGTGAGGGGCTGCGCGTGCGTGCAGGGAGGAGCAGGGCAGTGTGTGCGCTGGAGGGAGGGCGGGTGGGCATGTGCGGGGGGGGGGCGCCATATAATTGTAAATTGTGTTATTTGTTTTGTAGAAAGGTATAGACCTTGCAAGCAAAGCTGCTCTAGAAGACAAAGCAGAGAACTATGAAGAAGCCTTACGCTTATATCAGTGTGCAGTGCAGTACTTCCTGCATGCTGTCAAATGTAAGTAATTTTATTGAAGTATTGCTATTGATAAGTTGTTGGGAACATTTGTTCTGTTGTGCATATCTTTGACGCGCTCCCATCTGAACACTGCCCCCTTTTAAAATGTAGGTATGTTCTGCCATTGGTAGATGCTACTTGTTTGGAAATGTTCAGCTCCCAACCCCCAGCTCTGGTACAAACCCTGCACTGTCCAGTGCCTTGGGAAACCCTCCCAATGTGAAAGGGGCTATATAAATGTGAATTTGTTGTTAACCTTTAATTTTATTTATTCATCACTTGTTCCTTAGTGAGCATGAAATCTCCCTAATCAATAAGTTAGATGTTTCACTTTTATTGAGCAGTATGAATAAGTCCATTTGTACAAATCTGTCAAAGTCAGAAGCAGTAACTGAAGACCTAGTAGTGTTATCACATCATCGTAAATAGCATCGGTAATGTTGATTATAGTACAACATGTCTCATTGCAATAACAGCAGCAGCAAAAAAACCCTACATTTATAGAGTAAATGTAATTTCACGTCGGGAGGGACGGTCATGCATTTATTGAGCCCCATTTGTGAATCCTTTTCCATGTGTATTCTCATTGAACCAGAATTGCTTTGTCACTCTGCTGGTAATTGAAACTGGATTTTCTGATTTCTTTTTCTCTTCATTTTTCCTGGTCTTAGTTTCTTAACAATAGCTGATACTCAGCAGACATTTGGCGGGGGGAAAAGAGGAAAAACATCCTGTGGTCATTCTGTGAAACCAGCATAGAGCGATCACTTTCTGCAGAAAGGAGTTCCCATTTGCTTCATACAGACTCCCTGAAATAATTGTGTTAGCCCTTTAATTACAAAGCAGGAACAACAAAAACATAACAAAGAATATTACAGCACAGAAACAGGCCATTTGTACCATCAAATCTACACCAATGTTTTCAACAACAACTTGCACTTATATAGCGCCCTCCACGCAAGGCAGCGTCTCAGAGTGCTTAACAGTGGCTGAGTCTGACTCCGAGCCAGAGGGAGGGGGGAGGTGGCCATAAGCACGGTTGAACAAGAAAGTCTTCAGGCGGGACTTGAAAGAGGGGAGAGAGGGGGAAAGGCGGAGGGATTGAGGGAGAGTGTTCCAGAGTTTTGGGGCGTAGTGGCTGAAGGTTGGAGGATGCGAGGGACGAGCAGGAGGCCAGTGCCAATCCAGCGGAGGTGGTGGATTGGGGAGTGAGGAAGTCGGAGAGGTAGGAAAGTGCCAGGGAGTGAATGGATTTGAACACAAGTGTGAGTATCTTGAAGTTGATCTGTTCGGTGATGTGGAGCCTGGCCAGAACTGGTGAGATGTGGGTACAGAGTTTGGTTCGGGTCAGAATGCGGGCAGCAGAGTTTTGAAAGAGCTGGATCTTGTGAATGGTGGAGCTGGGGAGACTGGCGAGAAGTGCGTTTGAGTAATCCAAGCAAGAGGTGACAAACGCGTGCACGAGATTTTAGGCTGTATTTGGGGTAAGTTACGGTCAGAGGCAGGCAATATGGCGGAGGTAGAAGAAAGCGGCCCTGGTCAGGGACCTGATGTGGAGGAGGTTGAGGAGTTTAGATCCGCAGGAGTGAAGAAGTTGACGGGAGCCAAGGAGTATGGCTTCCGTTTTGTCCATATTCCGCTGCAGGAAGTTTACACTCATCCAGGCCCTGATGTCTGCCAGACAAGCTGATAGAGCCTCGGCGGACCTGGAGTTGGTACTGGAGGAGCCAAAGTAGATTTGTGTGTCATTCCACATTCATGTGGAAGTTTAACCGTGTCTGCGGATGACATCGCCCAGAGGGAGCATATAGATAAGGAAAAGAAGAGGGCCAAGGATGGAGCCCTGAGGTATCCTGCAGGTGACCAGGTGGGGGTGGGAGGAGAAATCATTTGCCGAGATGAAATGGAGGCGGTTGGTTAGGTAGGACTCGAACCAGGCGAGTGCGGTTCCACTAACGTATATGAGGGAGGAGAGCTGATGAAGGAGGATCGCATGGTCGACTGAGTCAAACACAGCAGAGACATCCAGGAGGAGGCAGAGGGAGCCCTGGTCACAGATAGAGAGGATGTCGTTTGTGACTTTGACAAGTGCTGTCTCTGTGCTGTGGGCAGGGCAAAAAACAGACTGCAGGGGCTTGTGGAGGAATAGGTGTGACCAAAGTTGACCTGCAACAATGTGTTCCAGGACTTTAGCAATGAAGCGTAGGTTAGAGATGGGATGGTAGTGTGAGAGATCAGAGGGATTGAGGGTGTTTTTTTTCGAGGAGGGCTGGGATGACCGGTTTTCAGGGAGAGTGGAACAGAGCCTGAGGAGAGAGACTGGTTGACCACGTCGGCCAGCAGGGGGGAGAGGAGGGGGAGTTGAGTGATCAACTGCTGGATGGGGAGGGGGTCGAGGCAGCAGGTGGTGAACTTCATCTGGGTGATTGTGATTGAGAGAGAGGAGGGAGAAATGGGGCAATGTGGATTGTCATAGTGGGGAGGACGATTGCAGCCAAGTGGATGTTTTCAATCTTTGAGACGAAGAAGTTTAGGACCTCTTCGCACTTGGTGTTTGACGTGAGGGCAGAGGGAGCTTGAGGGGTTACACGGAGGAGGTGATGGACGGTGGAAAACAGCGTCATTGGATTATTGTTTGCCTCCAGGATGACTTTGGAGTAAAAGTCAGTTTTGACCTGTGAAAGGGAGAGGCAGTGGGTGTGGAAGTGTGCAGGTCACCTTTTAACCTCAACTCTACTTAAAAAATGCCAAACTTCTTAATTGAAACCCTTTATCCTTAATAAAATCTCAGTGAATCTATGCTGCACCTTTTCTGTTTCTTTCATAGTCTAATGAAGTGCCCAATATTATCCACAATACTCCTAACTTTGGCCTAACAAATGTCTTTTACCAGTTTAACATTTTCTTTGTAATCAGACAGGTGTCTGATACGAACCCCATCACCATGCTTAAGAGCATCTAAACCTGACAGTTATATATACATGTGTAACCTTTGAATGATAATTTCCCTGTGTCTGGAATACTCCATGCTCCATGAAGGAAAATACATTGCTTACCCAATTCTGGAGCAAATGCGACACAGTTAGCAAGAGCGAAGGCTTGGAGACCCCAGATTACACATTGAGATATCCCTGGAATTATCCAACTAAAATGAAACTAAAAGTCACTATAAATTGCCATTGGGAGCACTGTCTGGCAAGTTACCCACTACTTGTTCGGCTAGAGCCTATCTCTTAGGCCTTTGGGTTGCAAGATTAATGGGAACCAAGTGGTAAGAATCCCTGCCACCAGGCAGATCCACAGTATTCAGCCCCTGAATTCACAGGGGCAGACCAAGCCCTTGCTTAGAATAACATTTTCTCTTTTTTATTCTAGTAGAAAGTAAAATTTTAAACCCTAAAATATGCTGAATTTTATTTCTTTTAGATGATGTCCAGGGTGATAAATCCAAGTCGAGCATTCGAGCAAAGTGTGGAGAATATCTGGACCGAGCTGAAAAACTGAAGGAGCACCTGAGGAAAAAACAAAACATTAAAAAACCTGTTGTTGAGAATCAGAACAACTCGAATGATGACAAAGGGTACTTATGTCTTGTGGTCAGCCAGGTGTCTGATACGTTCATAGCCATGCTTAAGAAATTCTAAACCAGATAATTATACTAGTTGTACAATACAAAATTACATTTGTATAGTGCCTTTCATGTCCCAAGGTTCTGGATGCCACCTATGTATGTTAATTTCCCAGTGTCTGCAATTCCCAGTCTCCATGAAGAAAACACACTGCTTACCTAATTCTGGAGCGAATTCGACACAGTTTAGCAAGACCACTTCCAACATTATATGTTGTGATGCTGTTTCCAGGTGGAACCTGTTATCTTATTTTGTAACCATTTTTCTGACAAAATTATGCATACAAAACATAACCAGTAATCAGATTTTTTACATCACTAGTAGATGTTACTGTCATCTTTGATTTATTTTCTAAACATTTCTATATTCGGCCTGGCTCAGTTGTAGCACTCTCACCTCTGAGTCACAAGGTCATTAGGATTTGAACTCTTATAGTCTAAACTGACACTGCATTGCGGTGCTGGTAGTATGCTGCATTATCATAGTCCTGTCCTTCGGATGTGACATTAAACTGAAGTTCTGTCTGTCTCTATTCAGATGCGCATTAAAGATCTCACAGTATTTGAAGAGAAGGTGTCCTGACCAACAATACCCTAAATAATATTGGTCATTTGTTTCATGGCTGTCAGTGGGATATTGCTATGTGCCATTAGTTTGCCATGTTCACTTACAAGTACACAGTCCCAGTAAATCCTGTGAAGATCTTTGGGACATCCTCCCAACCTGAAGAGGCACTGTACTAAATACAAGGATTCTTCTATCTCCAGTTTGGATATTTTATTGCTGTAGTTTCTAAATTCAGTTGTTTTGTCCGGCTCAGCTGTCTGTCTGTCAAATACAGAACCCAATCACCGCACTTAGGAGTATCCAAATCTGACTGAAAGTTCCAAATATGGAAATTCCTGTGTCTTGAATGGAATACGTACATGCACCCTGGAGGGATACACCCTGCTTACCTACTTCTGGAGAGTATTAGGCACAGGTCGGCAAGAATCAAGGCGTGGAGACCCTGGGTTATAAATTGGGGTACTTTAGTTTAAAAAGCTAAAACCGATAGCTTGTCGTTGAAAGCACTGTTTAGCATGCTTTCTACTGCTTGTCCAGCTAGGATCACCATAGATAAATGGTGTTCATGAGCTGTTCTGAATTCCTTTCAGTAGGTGCTTAGATTATATTTTGAAGTACTGTAATTCAGAAAAGTGCTGTAAATGTCTCATTAATTATAATAACCTTCCAAAGTTTTGTTTAGAAAGAAAGAGCATTTTTTATAGCATCTTATGTTCAATGTGAATCACCTCATAGGTGATTACTATCCAGTCTAGTTTTTTTTGTAAGCAAAGCTTCTCTATTAAAGAAAAAACACTTGAGGTCTGGCGACACTGATTGGATAACGAATGTTAGGAAGCACAGCTTCACTTCCAGTTCCTAAATGGATGAATTAGCAAACATGTCAGTCGCTACTTGCAAATTCAGCAGCTGATATGAAAAAAACTCTTCAGTTTGGACAGCTGCAAAGCCATCATATTACTGAGTTCTGTAATAATTTTAAGCAGGGGTTGATGTTATATTCATTGAACCTACAAATGTTTCTCACAATTATTTTGACAATTCTGAAAGGATATTTACTGTGTGGTTTCACTCCCCTTGGTTTTCTAGTCTCACCAATCACTTAATGTCAATGCAAAATGTAGGGTCACTTTCCTTGATTTTTCTAGTAATCTGCTGTGAACAAGATGTCAAGGAGGTGTGAATACAAAACTGGCCTATTTCCTCATTCCTCCAGCTGCTTAATGCCTCCACTACCAACCAATGTAGTGAGATTTACAACCCAGCAGATGATTTTTTTAAATATTTGTATTCATCCAATTTATTTTTTAAAAATATATTCTGTTATGCACTACATCTGCATAAAAAGGCCATCACCTTTTAAACATTGTCTTGTTTTCACTTTTACTCTAGGAATGAGAGTGATGGAGAAGCTGACAACTCAGAAAAGAAGAAATTACAGAATCAGCTGCAAGGTGAATGGACCACTGTTACATTTAGAGAAATAATTTATTTTGGGGCTGTGTTTTAAAAATACTGCGAATAGAACGATCTTGCTTTATAGTCCCAAAAAATGTAAGTGAATCTTAGGCCTCTTTGGGTCCATGCCTATTCTGTTCACTTTTAAGAACCATGACAATGTGAATTTTTAAAATTTAAGACTGAAGCTTAGCTTTGAGGTTGCTTTTGTTTGTAGATTTTGTTGAAGTTTTTGTTTAAGCAGAAGGTGCTGATTTCACTACTTTGAGACAGAATTGAAGAAGATTTGATTTCAGCAGGGTGCAGGTTTAATTTGTACAGGCTGTGTGAAGCACTCTGAGCTGATTACGGCATTAGTTTAAATTCAGTTCCCTTACACTAAGGAGCTCCTCTAACAGTGTAAGGGCACTGAATTATAAACAAATGCCTTAAGCAACTCAGAGTGCTTCACATTGCCTATTACCAATTAAACCTGTAACATTGTCCATGTTTAAACATAAATTTACAAAGTGGACTTGATGGTCAAAGAGTCAAAATTTGGGTTCACAATTTAAATATTAATGTTCACAGCAACAATTGGGCTGGTAGCCCTGCAGATTAGTGATGCTACCCAAATCCACTGAACTATCCTTATGGTATGTATTTGCAAGTGCCACATAATTTGACTTGCATCATGTAATCTCTGATGCTGTATCAGAAATTGAGGTTTGCTGATTTTCATTTGTAGAATTAGGTTATCGTGAACATCACTCCATGCACAGCCTCAAGGAAGTGATGTCCGCAGTCACTTTACAACGCACAAGTTGGCGATTTTTGTAGACAAAAATTGCTAAAATATTTAGAAAAAGGGAAAACATCTATTATGTGTTATTTTTTAAAAAAATTGAGAAGCTAACGATATATAATTCAAGGAAAAATGTAAAACTTGTATAATTATCAAATAGTTTTAATAAAAGGGTGTGGAGGGAAAGGATGTTAAAGTTGATTAAAGTTCTTTGTAATAGTTTAATATTTAAGAGATTTTTCCTTAATGTCAGCCTAATGCATTTTATCTCATAAATAGTTACTGTATATTTTTATTGTCCAGGTGCCATTGTCATGGAGAAGCCAAACGTTCGATGGGATGATGTTGCAGGTCTAGAAGGTGCCAAAGAAGCACTCAAAGAAGCTGTCATTTTGCCCATTAAATTTCCACATCTGTTTACAGGTTAGTAACATTGCCCATGTTTGAACATAAAGTTATTATGTGGACATGATTGTCAAATGAGTTGTTTCACCACAAATAAACAAATTATGTAAAAGAGACTATTTCAGAAGCAATATTTTACACGAAATTGCTATTTATTAACTGCAATTTATAAGATCCACCCAAACAGATATTTTTTCTTAAAAAGATCTTGGTTATAAAAAGCTTGTTCATTTCTGTAGACTCTTATAGTGCGAAGTTTAACATGCTCAAATTTTTATTTCCCTTTCTAGCAGCTAATTGTTCACATCCCAGAAAACATTTTTTTTCCAGCTAGTTCTTTCCTACCCCAGAAAGACACGCTAACCGAAAGGCAGGATAACTGACCATAATGTACCATCAATCAATCATTAATTAACTAAGTTCAATCCAGTTCTTACCAAGCAGTCGCCTTTTGTAAGGTACAGAGTATAGTAATTGAAATGTGTGAGGAGGAGGTTGCTAGGACACAGCAATTATGGTATTTATTAATGAGTACCATTAATATTAATGAATACAAGTTCTTACAACAAAACTGTAGAGCTGGAGATCCATGTGCAAATAGTGTAGTGTAACTGTTTAGTGTTAGACCCTCTTCTCCCCTCGCTTATAACGTCCATTTTTGGTGTATTCTAAATTACTATAGTTCTATACACTGCCACAAATACTATAATGCTAAGGACATATCTAGGTAGAAAATCTGAATTAGACAAAGTTTGCAGATATTACTTGCTGTGCTTTTGTTTTTTATCAGTTCACAAGATCTCAAAACAGGCTTATGAACATTCCATTTGATTATCCACCCAACCCTTTCCTTCCATTAGCTTCAGACTGATTCTCAAATGAGTCCAGCGTTCTGATCTATACCACTCTCCCTGGGAACCCGTTCCAGGCATTAATTACCCTGTGTTTAGTGATACTTCCTGGTATCTGTTCTGAAATTGCCCTTTGCAACCCTAAACTTATGCCTTTTTGTTGTGCTCCCATGGTGTATCTGAAAGTTAAATAACCTTTTCAGCTATCTGTATTGACACCTTTTAAAAGCCCTTCTTTGTAAGCGACCTCTATTATTTTTTAAATAGACCTGATTAAATTTCTTTGTTTAGTAAGATCATCTCCAAAGATAGCCACATCTAACTACTTTGGAAATAAACATAATGAGTTCTCTTTGTACAGGTAAGCGAACTCCATGGCGAGGAATCCTCCTTTTTGGTCCACCAGGAACTGGCAAGTCGTACCTGGCAAAAGCTGTGGCAACAGAAGCAAACAACTCAACGTTTTTCTCAGTCTCTTCCTCTGATTTGGTATCAAAATGGCTCGGGGAAAGTGAAAAGTGAGTATCTAATGCTTATTATAAGGACCGGGAAGAACACGAACCTATCAGATTTGAACTGGTAGCTCTTGAATTAATATGGTTTTTGAATGCCCGGGCGGCATAAAACTTTGGGCAAGTTTCCTTACTCCACATGCCTCTGTTTACCTAGCATTAAGTAGAAACCTGGTTGTTAGTCGATTGGTGGTTCACTTTTCCAGGGGTAATAATCTCTTTTTAAATAAAATAAATAAATAATAATTTGGTCACACAATCCATGACTGTTTGTGGCACACTGCTGTGCGCAATTGGCTGCCGCGTTTTGCCCACAAAATATACAGTCAATTCACTTTACAGTATATTCTGTGAAGCCCTTTGAGACGTCTCAGACATAATAAGACGCAAAATCAAATGCAAGGTTTATTATTATTAAAAGTGCTGTGGCATCAATCCTAATGCACATACCTCACATATTTTTAATGATAGCTATTGCACCTGAACAGTTAGTTACTTCGAAGTATTATTTCATGCTATACTCTTCTTAGTTCTTAGTAACTGCAATAAATTGTTAATTCAGTGTTTATATTTTGTTTTATCCAGATTGGTAAAGAATTTATTTCAACTTGCCAGAGATCACAAGCCTTCAATTATCTTCATTGATGAGGTTGATTCTCTTTGTGGCTCAAGGAGTGAAAATGAGAGTGAAGCTGCGAGGCGCATTAAAACTGAATTCTTGGTTCAGATGCAGGGTAAGCGTCAGTGATTCTGTCAGCCAAGAAATGGTCTGGTTTGTCTCAAGCATTTATAATAAGCACTAGAATATACGAAAGATGGTAATCAGGAAAGATCATTCAGTCTTTTGCTTCTGCAGAGAATATAGCTTTTACTTTATCCATAGAGCAATTGCACTGTACTTATGGCCCTCATCCTAATTCCTAATAATTCCATCCTTCAGATGAGAGGTTAAACTGAGGTCACACTTGCCTGTTCAGGTGGACGTTAAAGATGTCATGGCACTATCGAAAAGATAAGGAGTTTTGTCCTGGTGTCCCCACTAATAACTTTTTAATAAAATTGGTCATTCACTTCATGGTTGTTTGTGGGAAGTTACTGTGCGAAACTTGCCTGCTACGTTCGCCCATAAAACACAGTAACTCCACTCTATGGTATATCTTGTGAACCACTCTGGGACATCATCCTCACCTGAAAGATGTACCAAATATTAGGATTATTTTATTATTAATACAATTGGAGGCAATTCAACGCATCTGTTATGCGAGAGAGAATAAAAAATATAGAATATAGTAAATACTGCAAAATCCTTGCTTAGGATATTCAATGCGATGACTAAATCAGTGAAGCAGTGATAGCTTTCTCATGAACTACATCTATGTACTACACGTGTTACACAATTAATCTATTGGCAATTTTTGGCAGGGGTCGGAGTAGATAATGAGGGAATCTTGGTTCTTGGGGCTACAAACATCCCGTGGGTTCTGGATTCTGCTATAAGAAGAAGGTAAAATATCCTTGCAATTTTACTGTACTGTGCAACTGCTGAAACTTCAAATAATTACCTATATACCACATTACTGCTTAGGTCATGACTGCCAAATGGCTTCCAAACAAAAAAACTGTTGCTTTGTATTATCATTGACAGACAACAACAAAATTACATTTGTATAGCGACTTTCACGATGCGAGGGCTTCCCACAGACAGACAGGCTATTTAAATTGGTGAACTGTCATTTCCTTGTAAAGTATTGGACTGCTGGGACAGAGCAAACCATTGTGTTTAAAAATTTTTTTTAAAAACAACAAAACATTGTGCTTTAAGATAGCAATTAGGTAAGATAACCTTCCAGTGTCGCTTTTTTCCTCTTTAACATTTTACGAAAGCCTTTATTAGAATAGGGATGAGTTGCAAAGGACAATTTCTGGACAGACAGTGGGGGGGTTTTTTGGTTACCCAGCGGATAATTAACAAGTAAACAGTTTGCTAGAAAGGAAACTCATTTAGGCCAGGATTATTCATTTATTTTTAAATACAGCTTTGATGCTCTGATAAGATGGTAGGCTGGGTATTCTGAAAGAATGATGTTGAATGGGCCAAGGGGCCTTCTTCCTTTGAACCGTTCTTGAGATCTTCAACTCTGTGTTTTTCCATTCCTTTAAAGTTTTCATATTTAATCTATTTCCCTCTGCTCATTCTTCCTTGTAAAATCGTATCACTTCACACTTTTCATCTGCTTTATCCTCTTCGTGGGTAGCTCCCTGATCATGTGTTGTGAGTTCGTTGGTTGTGATTTTTTTTACCAGTGCCTGTACAATAATAGTTTGTTTTACCCTGAAACTGCTATCCTCCTACAGGTTTGAGAAACGCATCTTCATTCCACTACCTGAGAAAGCCGCTCGTAGTATAATGTTTAAACTGCACCTTGGAGTCACCCCAAACAGTCTGAATGAAGAAAATTATCGGACACTTGGAAGTAAAACAGAGGGATATTCTGGAGCTGACATAAGCATCATAGTACGGGATGCCTTGATGCAACCAGTAAGGAAAGTTCAGTCAGCTACACACTTCAAGAAGGTAAGATACCCCAGGAATAAAGTGATACTAAGGAACACCAAAGTCCACTTTTATTCAAAAAATCTAGGTTGGAGGGGAGAATTTAACATACAAGAATCCTGGATAAATTTAGTGAAAATCAGGATTTATTTTGGAACATCCTCTACATTCAAATTTCAAAAGTTGAGTACCTGGAAATTTAAGTTCCCACGATATACAAGAAGAGTCAGTTTTCACAAACCTCGCAATGCAAGTGCAGTGCTGCAATTGACATTACAACCAGGCCAGGCAACATGCAAAAGCATGGCCACCCAGAAAAAAAATTGTAAAAGTTGTAAATTTTTATGAAAATAATTTTTTTAACTAATTAACCGAAGAGTAGTTTTTAATGAAAAAACTTTTTTAAAAAACTTTAATGGTTTTCATGTATTCTGGAAGGAAAGGTGCAACCATTGCATTGGCAAGATACAGATGCTGCAACAAAACTGCCTCAGTCACGTCACCAAATTTAGTATTTTCTTACTTTCATTGTTCTGTGCCTAATTCCTTAAGCTAGTGTTGACCTTTGGTTTATTTTTGTCTGTGCTTTTGATCACTCCACCCTCTAACTCCACACTCAGCCACCCACCATCACCTTCATCTCTCCTAATCCCCAGCTCAGGTTCCTCGTCAGCTCTGTAAAAGCACTTTGTGCCAACCTCCCAATGTGAAAGGCACTATATAATTGTAAAATTGTTGTATCCTACTGCCAGACTGAATGTTCAACTGCTTAAAGGTAAGCAATGAAGATCTGCAGTGAACCACCTCCTTGTTTTGTTCTCAGTGCAAATTAGTTATGAGGAAGTTTGACTTTTAGATCAGTTATGTTGGAAGTGCAGGGATTGTTATGAAATTATAGCTACAACAAGAAATACCAGTTCAGCAATACTCAGCACCAGGCTGCCAGCTTAGAGTGCAAATTCACTTTTCAATAAAGAGTATGATTATAAATGTAGCACTAATTTTCTTCATCTTAGTAAATAATATACCCTAACATTTGAGCTTTGCGTTTTGTTTTTATAGGTCCGAGGAGCTTCAAATGTAAATCCTTCTGTAATTGTGGAAGATCTGCTAACCCCATGTTCACCTGGTGATCCCAATGCTGTGGAAATGACCTGGATTGATGTTCCAGGAGAAAAACTGTTGGAACCTGTAGTGTCAATGGCAAGTGCCTTTTTTCTTATAGACCAAATCTTTCTCATTGCAATCCTGACAGTTCAGTTCTTGCCCTCAGAGCTCATTTTTAGAGGAAAAAAAATGAAATTTAAAATTGCTTTGAATGTGTGTCAAAGGCATATGTATGTTTGTTTTGTTCCCTCTGTTGGTTTGAAAACAATACAAAATAAGTGATCTTCAGTTCACTTTGGCACAAATATGGTAGTACCATACACCGATAATAATCCTTGTATTTGGTACAATACCTATACATTTGGTACAATGTGCGTCAGCCTGGCTCAGTTTGGAGCATTCTCATTGCTGAGTCAGAAGGTTGTGGGTTCACATCGGACTTTTAACTCGTAGAGTCTAGGTTGACGCTCCAGTGCAGTGTTGGAGGAGTGCGGCATTATCAGAGATGCTGTGCTTCAGATGAGTCATTAAACTAAAATCCTATCTATACAGCAACAACTTGCATTTATATAACGCCCCTCACACAGGGTAACGTCCCAGAGCGCTTGACACTGGCGAAGCGCGACATTAAGCCGGGGGAAGGGGGAGGTGACTGTAGGTGTAGTCGACTAAGAAGGTCTTCAGGCGTGACCTGAAGATGGGGAAGGAAGACTTCTCCTCTAGCCCCTGCACGGTTATGTGTGGCGTTTTCAAGGCTCTATCCTCGGTCCCCTCCTCTTCAGTCTATCCATGTTCCCACTCGGCAATGTCATCCGCAGGCATGGGGTCAATTTCTATCTGTATGCAGATAGAACAATAATAAAATATAGAACAATAATAAATTGGTCATTTTCAATCTACGACTGTTTGTAGGACATTGCTGTGCGCAATTGGCTGCCGCGTTCGCCCACAAATATACAGTCAATTCACTTTACGGTGTATTCTGTGAAGCGCTTTGGGATGTCCTCCCGACGTGAAAAGCGCTATATCAAATGCAAGGATTATTATTATTATTATGACACCCAGCTCTATCTCACCGCCTTCACCCTTGACTCCAGGACTATTGATGTCCTGGCTAATTGTCTGTCTGACATCAATTCCTGGACGAAAGCCAACTTCCTGTAGCTCAATGTTAGCAAGACAGAGGCCCTCCTGCTTGGCTCCCGGCAGCACCTTCTTACCTCAGCTGCTGACACTATCACCATTCATGGCTGCACACTTCACCTCACCGAGCCAATCCGAAACCTCGGTGTCCTTTTCGACCCTCAGCTATTCTTCAAATCCCACATTCGTGCCGTGACCTGTTTCACCTTTCCCAACCTCCGCAACGTTGCCCGCCTCCACCACTGCCTCACACTGAAGGCTGCCGAGACCCTGATCCATGCTTTCATTACATCGCAGCTTGACTATGCCAACTGCCTGCTCTATGCCAACTAGACTTCCCCACTCTTCCCTACACAAGTGCAAATTATTCAGAACTCTGCAACTTGTGTCCTCTCCTGCACCCGGATCCGGGAACCTATCACCCCCATTCTTGGCCGGCTTCGCTGGCTCCCCATTCCTCAGAGAATCAAGTACAAAATCCTTGTTCGTACCTTCAAGGCCCTCCATGGTCTTGCTCCCCCCTACCTCTCTGACCTTATAGCCCCATATCAGCCTGTCCGCTCCCTCCACTTAATGGACACCGGATGCTTCAGGTCCCCCGCACTTTCTGCCCTCCATTGTCGGCCGGGCATTCACCATCTGCCCCCACACTCTGGAACTCTATCCCGCAATCCCTCCACCTCACCACCTCTCTTGCCTTCTTCAAATTGCGTCCGAAGACCTTCATCTTTGATCGTGCCTTCGGCCACCTTTCTCCCCCCACCTTCTGACCTCTACTCCCAGCTTGGGTCCAAAACCCTGGGATGTCTTTCTGACATGAAAGATGCTATACAAGTGTAATTTGCTGCTGCTGTTGTTGAAGGGGCAATTGGAGGGATAGAGGAAAAGTGTTCCAGAGTTTCAGGGCATAGTGGCTGAAAGCGCAGCCATCAATGGTGGAAGGGAGGGCACAAGGGACATGCAGAAGGCTGGAGCCAGTCAAGCAGAGGCAGCGGGGTTGTGGATTAGGGGTAAGCAGGTTGGAGAGGTAGGGAGGTATCAGGGCATGAAGGGATTTGAAAACGAGTGTGAGGATCTTGAAATCAATCAAAAAGAGAAGGGAGTTTCTTCTGGTGTGCTGCCTAACCAGATAAAATTGTTCATTCACTTCATGGCTGTTTGTGGGACTTTCTGTGGGACATTGTGCTGGTGCATTCACCTACAAAATACACAATTGCTACACTTCACAGTAAATCATTTCCAATGTGAAAGGTGCTATACCTAATGGAAGACATTATTAAAATATTGTCTCAAAGTGCATGACAGTAGTTAATGTGAAGTGTTGTGTCTGTGTACTTGTGGGCAATTACAGTAGGCAATTTGCAAAAAACTCCTCTTTTCAAATAATGTCATGGATTCTTTAACATCCACCTGAACAGACAGATGGACCTTCGTTTAGCAGCACCTGTGAGAGCACCAATGAAGTGCTTCCCCAATATTGAATTGTTGTGTTCAGCTCGTCTTCGAGCTCAAGTCCCAAGATAGGACTTGAACCCACAACCTTCTGACCTACAATAACATAAGCATCTTTCAGTAAAGGTCCAATAAATTTTAGGTTTTGTTTTCAATAACACACTAGAAAATATTCAATTGAAGCTTTGAATTTGTGGTTTGTTCATAATTATTTTTAGATTTTTAGTCTGATTAAGCCCTAATGGTTAAGGTAGTCCTTGCTGAACAAGCAGCTGGAAGCTTGCCAGACAGTAGCACAATTATGAAAATGAATGCCAGAGCCATAACAGATTTACTTAGAATAGCAGATAATCCCAGCATTTTATAATGCAATTCGGGCAGTTCATTGAGCATTAAAGACATGTCTTGAATGTAAAATTTAGTTTATATTAATAGCTTGTTAGGAGAGTGTTCTGATCACTTGGACTGATTGATTTGTTTTAAATTAATCATTGATTGATCTAGTTCCTTTACATTTTGTTCCCTATCTCATATTTTTCCCCATTTTCTTTAAAGGATGACATGCTACGATCCTTAACAAATACAAAACCAACTGTTAATGATGAGGACCTGAAGAAGTTGAAGAAATTCACAGAAGACTTTGGGCAGGAAGGCTAAAGCAGAAACAATTCATATGCAAAATAGTTCCTTTTTTCTGTACATTTCTTTTCTATTCACTTAAACTTATGACAGTGAGTTTTTCTTCATCACTTTGTGGAAGTTCAAGCACTATTACGTTTTTGAGGTCATGGGACTTTATATGCAGCTTGAGTGAATAATGGTTTAAATATTCTATGTCTACATTTGCCTATGAATGGACCATCTCTCACTATATATGTAATATAAATAAATTGAGAGAAATTCCAAATGCTACCAAGAGTTTACCATGGATTTTGTTTAAAGAATATTGTACATTGGCTATATCGTGGAATACAATAATATTGAATGTTATAGCCTAAATACTTTTTGAATGGGGCATTTTAGACGAGCTATTTGCACATTAATTCTTCTAAGCGTACTAACCATGGGCTTGGACTATTATAATTCTCTAAAATTCCTGATTAATTCTGTACAATTATGTAATTTGAGTTCTTATACATAAACGATCAGTCATTTGTATTCAAAGAACTACTTTAACGTAAGCAATTTTCACAGCTCCAGCGATTTCTTTTTTAAATGTGTTTTGAGGGTTTAAGAAATCTGAAATGTTTGCATTTTCTCTCCTAATTTCTGTTTGTAAATAAAGCTTATTGGAAATCACCTCCTCACAGTGAATAGAATTTGTTTTAATGTTTTGGTTCACTAAATCTTTTAGAAGAATGTAAAGAAATAATATTCCTTGCATTTGGTGCAGCCCTTTTCACATCTGGATGACATCTCAAAGCACTTAACAAGAGTTTCTGTGGAATGGAGTAATGCAACATCCCAATTGCGCACAGCAATGTCCCATAAACAGACATGAAACAAATGAACAATTTTACTTGGAGATTGTTTATTGCAGGGATTGCCACGACACCAGGAAAAACTCTTTTCCAATAGTGGTAAAGGAACTTTTAATGACCAGCTAAACAGACAAGACGGGATCTCAGTTTAACATCTCATCTGAAGGACAATGCAACGGGTTTGAACCAATAACCTTCAGACCCAGAAGTGAGAATGGTACCACTGAGCCAGAGTGATACTCAAGGAATCAGAGGAAGCAATGAAAGAATTGACAAACAATTCCTACCACCAAGAAACGGAAGCAAAGGACCTCTGGGCTAATCGCTGGTCAACATTGATGCAAATGGTGGAAAAGTTCAGACCTTAGACTGATCAATATAAAGAACTTGCATTTTTTAGAAGGCTTTATCATGTTTATCTCAATATTCTTTATAATAATTATTGTAAGTATGGTGACTTTTCATCATCTGATTTGGACAGTCGCCCAAAGGTACTGGCAGAAAATAGCAATGATATTGCCAGGGATATTGTTTTGCATGTAGCCTCAAGATGTGTCCTCTGCAGATTTCTGCAAGATGGAGGATTAGTCATTGTTTGCTACACTTGTTCTTTACAATGATCTTCAAACTGAAATCAGGTCGTCTCTGAGTTTGAATTCTTGAAATTGTCAGCTCTCATTAAACACTCACAAGTGGTTTTAAAGAAAGCTGTTTAATGAAGAGACTTTGCCAAAGGCCCTCACATTGAACTGGGTTAAGCCCACAGTAACACTCCCAGTAAATTTGTGCTGTAAAATTGCCCCCCTTCAAATTCGGCCCCAAAGGCCTTTATAATCGTACCGATGGACACCACCCGCCCACCCCGCCCTTGGCTCGCTGTCACGACTCCGCCGCTGTGAAGCGCTCCGGGGCGCTATCCGGCGTGAAGAGCGCCGCGCGGACGCGAGCGGTGGCCGCGCTCTCCGCTGTCCCGATGTCCTCGCTGCAGGAAGGTGACCGGACCTGCGGGCGGGCGGGCGGGCGGGCGGCCCGGGACGTGCGGTCTGACCGAAGTTTCATTATAACCATTGACCGGCGGTCGGCGGGTGGGCCCTGTGGTGGGGGGTGGGGGGGTTGGTGGGGAAGGTTTTTTTTTCTCTCTCTCGTTATTTTTTTCGGGTTTCGGGCCCTGGTCCCAACTGGGGTTTGAATGCCCCCAAATCAAACATTTATTTTTAAATTTTTAAATTTTAAAGCGATGAGGTGCAAAAGTTCGGAGAATTGCTTGAACGGGAAGTGAACAAATACTCTCCCGATCGCGTTTAAGTAAATATATATATATATATATGTATATACTTAAACGCGATCGGGAGAGTAGTTGTATTTGAGTATATATATATATATATATATGTGTGCGTTTTTTTTCCCGACTCCGACTCGTGCGTCCGCGCGCGGCACTGGGGCGGGAGGGGCCGCCACGACTACAATTCCCACAGTGCCCCGGGGCGGGGGCTGCCGCGCATGCGCGTCTGTGTGCTGCCAGGCTCTGGGAGGGGGGAGGCTGTTTGGTGATTTGCTTTCGCTGTGGGGCTCAGGGGCGGTCACTCACTCACACACACAGTCACTCGCATACACACACAGTCACTCACACAGTGGCCGCAGCCCTCCCCTCCCTGTCTGTCTGTCCGGGACTCTGGCCGTCGCCGCGGGCCTGTGCGGTGCAGTGCGGTGCGGTGCAGTGCAGTGTGGATCAATGTTCTCCCTGGGGGAGGGCTTCTCTGTGTGGAGCGACTTCTCGGGTTGGCGCCCGCTGCTGCTCGTCATGCTGCTGGTGGTCGGGGCCTTCATCGTGGCCTTCGTGCTGCTCTTGTACATGGTGTCGCCGCTCATCAGCCCCAGGCCGCTGAAACTGAACGGGGCCCACGTCGTGGTGAGTGAGTGAGTGAGTGAGTGACTGAGGCGGTGAGTGGGTGACTGAGGCGGTGAGTGAGTGACTGAGGCAGTGAGTGACTGAGGTAGTGAGTGACTTACAGGCAGTGAGTGACTTACAGGCAGTGAGTGACTGAGGCAGTGAGTGACTGAGGCAGTGAGTGACTGAGGCAGTGAGTGACTGAGGCAGTGAGTGACTGAGGCAGTGAGTGACTGAGGCAGTGAGTGACTGAGGCAGTGAGTGACTGACAGGCAGTGAGTGACTGAGGCAGTGAGTGACTGAGGCAGTGAGTGACTGAGGCAGTGAGTGACTTACAGGCAGTGAGTGACTTACAGGCAGTGAGTGACTGAGGCAGTGAGTGACTGAGGCAGTGAGTGACTTACAGGCAGTGAGTGACTGAGGCAGTGAGTGACTGAGGCAGTGAGTGACTGAGGCAGTGAGTGATTGACAGGCAGTGACTGAGGCAGTGAGTGACTGAGCCAGTGAGTAATTGACAGGCAGTGAGTGACTGACAGGCAGTGAGCGACTCAGGCAGTGAGTGACTGAGCCAGTGAGTAATTGACAGGCAGTGAGTGACTGACAGGCAGTGACTGAGGCAGTGACTGACTGACAGGCAGTGACTGACTTACAGGCATTGAGTGACTTACAGGCAGTGAGTGACTGACAGGCAGTGAGTAACTGAGGCAGTGAGTGACTGAGGCAGTGAGTGACTGAGGCAGTGAGTGATTGAGGCAGTGAGTGACTGAGGCAGTGACTGACTGACAGGCAGTGACTGAGGCAGTGAGTGACTGACAGGCAGTGAGTAACTGAGGCAGTGAGTGACTGACAGGCAGTGAGTGACTGAGGCAGTGAGTGATTGACAAGCAGTGACTGAGGCAGTGAGTGACTGAGGCAGTGAGTGACTGAGGCAGTGAGTGACTGAGGCAGTGAGTGACTGACAAGCAGTGACTGAGGCAGTGAGTGACTGAGGCAGTGAGTGATTGACAAGCAGTGACTGAGGCAGTGAGTGACTGAGGCAGTGAGTGACTGAGGCAGTGAGTGACTGAGGCATTGAGTGACTGAGGCAGTGAGTGATTGACAAGCAGTGACTGAGGCAGCGAGTGACTGAGGCAGCGAGTGACTGAGGCAGCGAGTGACTGAGCCAGCCAGCGAGTGACTGAGCCAGGCAACGAGTGACTGAGCCAGGCAGCGAGTGACTGAGCCAGGCAGCGAGTGACTGAGCCAGGCAGCGAGTGACTGAGCCAGGCAGCGAGTGACTGAGGCAGTGAGTGACTGAGGCAGGCAGCGAGTGACTGAGGCAGCGAGTGAGTGAGGCAGGCAGTGAGTGAGGCAGCGAGTGGCGGACAGGCAGCGAGTAACAGTGAGTGAGACAGGCAGACATTGAGTGAGTGAGACTGACAGTGAGTGAGTGACTGAGGCAGATAGTGAGTGACTGAGGCAGATAGTGAGTGTGTGACTGTTGTTACACAAGGTCCTGCCGGGGAAGCTGAGGGTATCAGTGGTTTGGATTACAAGTTAACCAACCACTATTTTTTTTAAAAACCTCTGGGTTGTTTAAAACAGGACTGCTAACAAATATATGTTGCAACAATCGCATGATATTGCCCAGAATTTGAAAACCGCAGCAGTCTGGGTGAAATAGAGTATTTAGGGATTGTTTTGCAATTGTTTGTATAACTCTGAGCAAATGCTTAAATTTGATTTCCTCCGATTCTCACTGCGAGAAAATGCTGGACTTCCTCGAGTCCAAAATTGCTCAGCTGCCACTGCCCTCCCAAATTTCAACCCCTCCTTACCCCCACCCCACACAAGTACCCATCCGACAACTACCCATCCCTCCTTCCACACCTTTGAACCTGTCACCGCCTCCTCTGTCTTCAACACGGTAACCTCCATGAAGTCCACCACCTGCTCCCTCAACCCCATCCCCGCCCCTCTACTTAAATCCCAGCTCCACCTCTTTGCCCCACTACTCGCCGACATCATTAACCTCTCAATGTCATCTGGCACTGTTCCTTCCCCCCTCAAAACAGGCACTGTTACCCCCATCTTGAAAAAATCTTCCCTCGACCCATCACAGCTATCCAGCTACCAGCCCATCTCAAATCTCCCTTTCCTATCCAAGGTCCTTGTGAGAGCAGTTGCCTCCCAGCTTCGCTCTTTCTCCTCCCACTCCTTCCATGAACCCCTCCAATCGGGTTTCCGGGCTGCCCACAGCACAGAAACTGCTCTGGCCAAGGTCACAAACAACATCCTGACCATGTGTGACCAGGACTCCCTCTGCCTACTTGTCTTCCTCGACCTCTCCACCGCCTTTGACACCATGGACCACTCAATCCTCCTCCACTGCCTCTCCTCCCACTTCAACCTTCAAGGTTCTGTCCTTGACTGGTTCAGGTCCTACCTTTCACACCACCTCCACTTCGTTGCGGCAAACGGCTTCTCCTCCAGCTCCCGCACCGTCTTGTGCGGTGTTCCTCAGGGCTCTGTCCTCGGTCCCCTCCTCTTCACCCTCTACATGCTCCGCCTTGGTGACGTCATCCGCATACATGGGATAAATTTCCACATGTGTGCGGATGACACACAACTCTACCTCTCTGCCTCCACCCTGAACTCCAGGATTACTGAGGTCCTGTCCGACATCAAGTCCTGGACGAGGGCCAACGTTCTCCAACTCAACATCAGCAAGACCGAGGCCCTCCTGATTGGCTCGCGCCAGCGCCTCCGCACCTCAGGCGCTGGCAGCATCAGCCTCCACGGCTGCACACTCAACCCCACTAAGCCACTCAGGAACCTGGGTGTCTTGTTTGACCCTGAACTGTCCTTTCTCCCCCACATCCGCGCCATGACCGGCACTGCCTACCACCACCTCCGCAACATTGCCAGACTCCGCCACTGCCTCACCCCTCAGGCTGCCCAAACCCTCACCCACGCATTCGTCACCTCAAGGCTCGATTACAGGAACTCCCTCCTCATGTGCCTTCCCAACCCTTCCCTTCACAAGCTGCAGATCATCCAAAACTCTGCAGCTCGTGTACTCTCACGCACCAGACTCCGTGACCCCATCACTCCCACCCTCGCCCGACTCCACTGGCTCCCCATCCCCCAGGGAATCAAGTTCAAGATCCTCGTCCTCACCTTTAAGGCCATCCATGGCCTGGCCCCCTCCTACCCCTCTGTCCTGCTGACTCCCTAAGAGCCTGCCCGCTCCCTTTCTTCATCGGGCTCTGTCCTGCTCCATGTCTCCTGCCCGACCCGCCCTACTATCAGTGGCCGGGCTTTCAGCCTCTCTGCCCCCACACACTGGAACTCCATCCCACAGTCCCTTTGCCTCTCTTCCCCCCTGTGCCTCCTTCAAGGCCGGTCTCAAGACCCTTCTCTTCGACTGTGCCTTTGGTCTTCCTCCCACCTCTCTGCCTTCCCTCACCCCTACACCACCCCTCCCCCAGGATGTCGGGTCCCGACATCTGATTGTTCCGCGCTTTGGGATGTCCTCCCGACGTGAAAGGCGCTCTGTAAATGTCATTTTGTTGTTGTTGTTGTACCTAAAATTAGTCCACGACAGACTAGCAGCCAGATTGCTTCTTTATTCTGGAATTTAAAATTTGACCACCCCTCAAAAAAAACCATAAGATTTAGATACTGCAGTGTGGGTCGTGTTGCAAGAGTCACATTTCATGTGCCCGGATACTCACCCGAACAAAACTCCAGACCCCCATCACACCAGTCTTTGCCGCACTGCATTGGCTCCCAATTACACAACAGATTGACTTCAAGAACCTCTACTCGTTTTCAAATCCCTTCATGCCCTCGCACCTCCTCCCTGTCTGACCTGCTCCCCCCCCCCCCCACCCACGCTACCCTCTGCTGGGCTGGCTCCGGCTCCTGTTTGTCCCTTGTGCCCTCCAGTCCACCACCGTTGCCTTCAGCCACTACGCCCCAAAACTCTGCAACTCTCCCTCAATCCCTCTGCCCTGCGCCCTCCCCATCAAATCCCGCCCTAATGACCTTTGTAATTGTGCTTAAGGTCACCTCCCCCCCTCTCTCTCGCTGGCTTGGGGTCAGACTCTGCCACTGTCAAGCGCTTCAGGACGCTACCCCACGTGAAGGTCTCTGTATAAATGCAAGTTGTTGTTCTAATATGAAAGGCAATGTATCAAATGTTAGATTTATTTAACGGTATATAGGGCGCTGTATCTTTACACTTGATGTAGATCCTTATACTGCCAAAACCTCTCAAAATGCTTTACAGGATTTACTGTAAAATGTATTGACCGTGCATTTTTTGAGTAATGTATTGAGTTCAGGTTAAAGGCATACCATCGTGTAACCCCTAGTAAGGTGCAGTTCTCGTTCATAAGAGAGGCTTATGTGATCGTACGTGTACCTTAATCTAACTGCTGAAACTTTTGCTTTCTTGCTTGCTTCCTTCCTTCCTTCCTTTGTATTCCACTTGATATTTTTCCCATGCTATCTTCCTCTTCTTGGATAAAATATTCTTCTTTGGAAATGTTTTTTCTGAAAACGCACGTACCTTATCTTGGGTTGGTTTTGCATGCTTGGGCACAGATGCCAAATGTGTCCATAACATTTTTGCAGAATGTAGTTCCCAACATAGAAATCAGCCTATTCTAGAGTTGAAACGGACAAGCTTCAGCCAGCTTAGCATTGAATCCCTTTCTTAATTTAACTGCAATGTTTAAATTACATTCTGGTCAGAGAGTCTCCAGGTGCAGCTTTTCTGATTCACTTAAATGTCTGTGTCTCTGACACTCCAATTGGTTCACTCTTGCATTGGGAAGTTAGCCAATTCCTTATTGCTACCATACTCTATTGGCGTTTGACCAATATTATTGCCTGTGTTAGGTAAAACACATCTTAAGTTACCCACAGTTTCGTCGTCAACTTTATCATTGCTCTGTATGTGAGTGTTTTCTTGTCAAGTTAGAAGAATTGTAGACAACGACTAATAAATACACTTTTAAAGGAAATTGATTGAGTAGAAAGAGATTGATCTACGCACACAATTTAAATGATAATCATAAACCTAAAGATGTTTTGTTCAGCATTAAATAGTTAACATGTATTTAAGATTGTATTTTTGTGTCAAGTTATTAAACAAACCATAAGATAAACTCTGTGTTTTTATTATTAACTAATTCTCATTTGTTTTCATTATTGTAAATTGCAGAAAGATTTGCTACATGGTCTATTTAATTGTTGAAAGAGAAATGTTTGTTTTTTAATGCTGCATATTTTAACAACAAACAACAACAAATTACATTTGTATAGCACCTTTTACATTGGGAGGACGTCCCAAGGCGCTGGACAGGTAAAGATTTAAATACAGTATTAACATTTGCTTTTATTCTGGTAGGTGACTGGAGGATCCAGTGGTATTGGAAAATGCATTGCCATAGAGTGCTTCAAGCATGGTGCTTTTATAACCTTGGTGGCTCGGGATGAGGTATGTGACTGGATGAATTGGTAATTTATCAATGTTGAATATTTTCATTGTTTCCCATAGAAAAACTGTTGGGGATGAAATGTATCTGCCATAACCAGCAGTGAATAGGTTCATATCTGGAATTCATATCCCCTCATCTTCAATATCTATATACTCTCTCTTGGTTACATCATCCACAGACATGGGGTCAACTTCCACATAGTTGAACCAGGCGAGTGCGGTCCCACTGAGGTGGATGACGGAGGAAAGTTGGTGGAGGAGGATGGCGTGATCGACTGTGTCGAACGCGGCGGAGAGGTCCAGGAGGACAAGGAGGCAGAGGGCTTCCCATCACTTCACTGGCTTCCCATCACTCAGAGGATACATAGAGTAGGCCGGAGCCCGATGAAGGGAGGGAGCGCAGGCTCTTAGGGAGTCAGCAGGACAGAGAGGTAGGAGGGAGCAAGGCCATGGATGGGCTTAAAGGTTCAAGGTCCTGGTCCTCACCTCCATGGCTTTGCTCCCCCCGCCTCTGCCACCTCCTAACCCCCTACCATCCTGCCCGATCCCTCTGCTCAGTGAGCTCCGAACTGCTTCACGTTCCTCGCCTGCCCCACCATTGGCGGGTGAGCCTTCTGCCACTCTGCCCCACTCTCTGGAACTCCGTCCTGCAGTCCCTCCACCTCGCCCACTCCCTTGCCTCCTTCAAGACCCATCTCAAGTCCCTCCCCTTTGACTGTGCTTTCGATGTTCTTGCTTCCCCCAATTGCCCTCCACCTTCCCCAATCTTGATGCGCTGCTCGGGTCCGAAACACTGATGCCTTGGGACGTCCTCTCGACGCGAAAAGCCCTGTACAAATATTTTGTTGTTGTTGAATTACAAAACTGATTCTTTTAGCATATTTGGAGGGGGAGACAGAATATTATGATTATTGAAATGTTGTCCATATTCATACTTGTCCTGAAAACTGACTATACTGTGAGGGTCAGACAGAAAGTGGTGAAAAGGCTTCAGTATTTCTATCCTAGAAGAAGGTTTCCTTCATCTTTTAAGAAGTATTTTAAACCCCAAATTAAACATTTTATTGTATGAACGAAGGTAGCTATGGTTTCTTCAGTTACAATCCTTGGTTTCAAACAGTCTCCCTGATTAGTATTTACGTTATAATTAAGGATTTTGGAGTTGCTGCATTTGCACGTCCAGCACTTTCTTAAAAGAGGCATTGCGACTTCCTTTCTTCTTCTCACCCCCCCCACCACCCCAGGTTTTCTCTGTATTCCCCTATTCTTTTCTCTCTCATTGACTCTCTCATGATCACACTTAAAAGTGATCACACTATCTTATGGTTATCTTACAAAAAATATTTATAGCTTGAACAGAGGTCAAACTGAACCGAACACTTTGTTTTAAACTGCAATCCAAAAAGTGTTGCCAGTAAATATTGACCTATTGTGCTTAATAATACTCCTTGCATTCGATATATTGCCTCATCATGTCTTTGAGCCGTCTCAAAGCACTTCACAGAATGTACTGTAAAGTGAAATGACTATATTTTGTGAGTGAAATGGGCCAGCCAATTGTGCACACTAGTGTCCCAAATTATTGTTATTTATTTATTTTTGATATGATTATTACCCTGGAAAAGCAATCCGCCAATTGAGTAATGACTGGCTTCCTACTTATTGCTAGGTAATCAGGCATGTGGAGTAAGGAACCTTGCCCAATGTTTTGCCCTACCCAGGAATTGAACCCAGGTCCTCTCATTTGCAAGGTGAATGCTCTAAACACTTCACTACAGTAATAATAATCCCTCCAAAAAATAAAACAACAATAAATTGGTCATTTTCAATCCACAACTGTTTATGGGACATTGCTGTGCGCAATTGGCTGCCGGCTTCCACCCACAAATCTACAGTCAATTCACTTTACAGCATATTATGTGAAGTGCTTTGAGACATCTAGAAGACGTGAAAAGCGCTATATCAAATGCAAGGAATATTATTACAGTACTCCACAAACTGACCCTATTGTTTTCTGAATTAAATGAGGTTGAACTTTTAAATAATTTTGAAGTTTTTAAAAGTGTCAAAGGACATGGTCCTCTAGGTCCCTTTGATTTCCAAGATCTGATTGTGCAACACTTGTTTTGTTACTTTATTAAATATTTATTTTGGTAGTAGTCAGAAAAGGGACTTTTTCCATGTGTTTTGGCAAAGCTAGTCTGATGCCACAGGGTCACCAACCAATCCAGCCTTGAACTGGAAATAATAAAAACTGAATGAAATAGAGAAAAGTGCAATGGTTACATATTGATTGAAATTCTAGTCTCTTGACTCACCATAATTGAAACTCAGTTTACTCTAGGACAAGGACAGAAGTCACCAATGCTATTGTAATAATAATCGTGGCGTTAGATATATCGCCTTATCACGTCTTTGAGACATCTCAAAGCGCTTCACAGAGTATACTGTAAAGTGAATTGACTGTATATTTTCTGGGCGAACCACTTCAGCAGATTGCACACATATGTGCCCCACAAACAGTCGTGAATTGAGTGACCAGTTTATTTATTTTTTGAAGGGATAATTGCCCCCAGAAAAGCGATAGAAAGGGTTAGATTTCACTTGTCCAGTCCGGTCAGTGTGTGATATACATGAAAAATAGACAGGAGATTCCATCAAGTTATTAAGTGGTAAATACTACATGTAATTACAAGGTAATTCTTGTCCCATCACCACTGGGACAATTAATGCAAAACTCCACCGCCCGGATACTCATCCGCACAAAACTCCGTATCCCCATCACACCACGTGGAGTCCTGTAGCTCTGTGGTTAGAGCACTCGCTTTGCAAGCGAGACACCTGGGTTCAATTCCAGGCAGAGTGAAACCTTGGGCAAGTTTCCTTACTCCACACACCTAATAATAATCCCTACAAAACAATAATAAATTGGTCATTTTCAATCCACAACTGTTTGTGGGACACTGCTGTGCGTAATTGGCTGCCGCGTTTCGCCCACAAATATACGGTCAATTCACTTTACAGTCTATTCTGTGAAGCGCTTTGAGACGTCGAGAAGACGTGGAAAGCGCTATATCAAATGCAAGGATTATTATTATTATTACCAGTCCTTCCCAGGCTCCACTGGCTCCCAATTACTGAACAGATCCAATTTAAGATCCTCTTGGCTGCCGTGTTTCGCGCACAAAATACACAGTCAGTTTACTTCACAGTATATTCTGTGAAATGTTTTGAGAAGACTCAAAGACGTGATAAGGCCCAATATCAAATGCAAGGGTTATTATTTAATATTATGTAGCGCTTTATCACGCCGTTGAGACGTCTCAAATCGCTTCACTGAATATATTGTAAAGTGTATATTTTGTGGGGAAACGCGGCAGCCAATTTTACACAGCAATCATAAGGGATGATTATTGTATGAACTTTATCACCACAAACTGGTTAAATAATATCAGCTTTTCTCCCGTGGCCCTATCTCCCTTCAGCTCAGAGTGGTTTATTCTGAGAAGTGCTTTCCCCACTGCCAGTGGGAGTTCTTATAATTGGTTATCGGGTTGCAAGTCAGCTGATGCCCACAGAGCAGACTCTCCTCCCTCCTTTTCTTGTCTGAGATGAAGAATACTCTTTCTGATTTTTTTTGTGTGCTCCACCCAATGCCAACTCTGCCCTAATTCAGAGCAATGCCAGGTTTTGCAAATGTTCAGTACTTGTTTCCTCTTAGTAAATACGCATTGCCAATAGTATAATCCTCACTTCTCTATTATTTTGGAAGACTGAAATTGTCTAACCGAACAAGTGATCTAGTTTCTTTTAAAATATTATTCATGTACGTCCTCCCCTCTTTTCTTGGCTTTCTCCTTTCTCCCCCTCCTTGACACCAGCAGTACTAGTGACTCATGGAAACAAGTTACTGTTGACACTCTTAGCTGGAGGTAGGTACAGTATGTAGCAACGCAGACATGTGAAAGAGAATGGATTCAAAAAGGATAAGGATATTAAAAATGACTAGTTTAGGTGGATTATGTTTTCTATTGACATGCCTGGAGAATGGTTTGATTACTACTGTGTAGAACAGTCAAACCTACTTATAATAAGTGTGCATCGTTGTTATTTAACTTGAACAAAGTAATTACAGATTGCAGTGTTTCATGAAACTGCTGACAAAGGAGAATTCTTTCCATGTTGGGTGGTGAAAGGGGGTGGGAAGGAACAAATAATGTACGTTATATAATAGAGATTTTGTGATGCTTCGGTGATGTTTACTGAAAGTCTAAAAGAAGCACCAGAAAAATGTGTCAAATTTTTACAATCTTGTTCTCTGCTTCTTGTTAGGGCAAACTTCTGCGGGCAAAGAAGGAAATCGAAAAACATTCAATTAATGACAAGCAGGTGGGTGTAGCAGACTTTTTAAAAAGTTCTGTGTTGTGGGTGTGAATCCCTCGTGGTTTAAATAGTCCTTTTGTTTTTGAGCAGCATCATTGTTCATTGATGAAAGGAAGCAATTAATTTAGGATTGGTGGTGGGGAGGGGGGATAGGCTTATTTTCCTCATGGCTGGATTAACTGCTTAACTGTGCCACTCTGATTAAAATATTTGTTTCTGGCTGATCAGTGCAAAGTAGATTAAATTGTACTCCAAAACTAATTAATATCTGTTTGATTTAAGATGAGCTGAATGGAACTGAAGTGTTTCTGAGTAAGATTGTCTGGGTGTCGCTAGCTTTTATTTCAGTAGGGTGTTGCCAGTTAAATTATTGTTGGTTGGGAATGAAAAGTGAAGGGAAAATGTTGTTTCCCTGTCTTCTCTGTTTTAAGCCTGTGCACTAACACTATTGAGTTTGGGAATTCAAAGTGGAATTTTGGGATGGAATTCATGTACTTTAACCCTGCCCACCCCACCATAGACCATGTATCTGTTCTTTTTAGAGCTTCTTCCCCAGTTCCATTGAAACCAATTTAGAATAGGTGTAAAACGCAAAATACTGCAGATGCTGGAAATCTGAAACAAAAACAGAAGTGACTGGGAACACTCAGCAAGTCAGGTAGCATCTATGGAGAAAGGAAAGTGAGTCAACACTTCGGGTCCATGACCCTTCGTCAGAACCGCCACGACCCGTTCTGATGAAGGGTTGTGGACCTGAAATGTTGACTCACTTTCCTTTCTCCGTAGACGCTACCGACCTACTAAGTGTTCCCAGCGACTTCTGTTTTTGTCAGAATAGGTGTAATTTAGTAGAAAAAGTGTAATTCAACCCATTGTGTGTCTGCTCCTATTGGTTTCTTATGCCATGGGTTTATAGCCCTTTGACGTGAAGTTCTGTTAAGGAAATTGAACTGTTTGGTTCCAAGTACTCAGTCTGCTGCACTTACAAATTCTCTTTGAGCAGTGAATGTCTTCTGACCATTTCACAGGTGGTGCTGTGCATTTCTGTCGACATATCAAAAGACTATGGCCAAGTCGCAAGTGTAATCAAACAAGTAAGTTTGCTTTCTTGACTTTTTGTTTTAAGGGAAACACATGTTTCACTTCTGTTCCAAGAGATCAAGCCATTTAAATATGACTCCAAATAGTTCAGCCCCAGGGACATTTTCACTTGGCCAACTCCCCCCTACTGTATACAACATAATTTAAGTCAAAATTAAACTAGCCAAAACAGGTATGCTTTCTAATCAAGATATTTATCCCTACTTAGGAAAGTCATTCTATATTTGTTTTAGTTTGATTTAAAGCATTCTAGAATGCCACAAAACATTATAGTTGACCATTTAAGAAGTAGTTTGCAAACTACTGCAGTGTATTATCTACACAACGTAAGTAAGGTAGGCAAGATCTGGACAGCAAATGACTACAATATTTATTATAAACCTTCCATTTGATATAATGATAATAATAATCCTTGCATTTGATAAAGAGCTTTTCATGTCTTCTGGACGTCTTAAAGCACTTCACAGAATATACTTTAAAGTGAATTGATTTATATTTGTGGGCGAATTGCAGCAGCCAATTGCGCACAGCAATGTCCCACAAACAGTCATGGATTTAAGTGACAAATTTATTATTGTTTTTTTTTCTTGAGGGATTATTATCACACGTGTGGAGTAAGGAAACTTGACCCAGATTTTGCCCTGCCTAGAATCAAACCTATGTTCGAGGGAGTGTTCTAATCACTAAACTACAGGACTCCACTCCTGTGTAGTGCCTTTCATGTTGGAAAGATGTCTCAAAACACTTAAGTTTTATTGTAGAGTATAATAATTGTATTTTGTAGGAGAAAGTGGCAGCCAATTTGTACATAGCAATGTCCTGTAAACAGTCTTGAAGTGAATGACCAATATTATTTGGTGGATTGACAACCAGAACACCGGGAAAAATTGCCTTCACTTTTCAAATAGTGCCAAGGGATCTTTAACATCCGTTTGGACAGGCAATAAGGACTTTGATTTAACATCTAATCTGAAGGATTGCATGTCAAACAGAGCACTGCATTGGAGTGTCAGCCTAGACTTTGTGAGTTCAGAATACCAATTTGGGGATTGAACTCACAACCTTCTGTCCCGGAGAAAAGAATGCTACCAACTGAGCCAGGTTGATGTTAATTGATGTATCAAATGTAGCAGATTGTTGGTTCAATTAGGTCAGCTCAAATGAAACCTAGGAAATCTCCCATTTTCTCAGTCAAATCTGATGTGTACTAAATCATTAATAGTGTAATCCTACTGATGTATTGATGCTTTACTGGATCACACTAGGCCCAGGAGAAACTAGGACCTGTGGACATGCTCATCAACTGTGCTGGGAAATCAGTTGCTGCGAAGTTTGAAGATATTGAAGTTGGCTTATTCAGGGTGAGCAATTTACATGATCTGTAAACGTTAAATTATTTTGAATGCAGCAGTACTGTATTTAGGAGCATTGGATTGAACTGCTGCTTTTCTCCTCAATCTTTTCTCCACTTTCCCTCCCACCCCCATCCTGTTCGACCTTTTTTTCCTTCTCTTGACTCCCAAGAGTACTGGTTGCTCTCCTGTACCTCGCCCACATGGCTATTATTTATGTACTAGTCTTGCCTGCGAATGTTTTGTAGTCTTTGCTTCTGTCTGTATCTGTTTTCCCTCCTCCTCATCAGATGGGAATTCTTAGCTGACCATTTTTTAGTGGTGCAGCCAACAATTGTTTTAATGAGAATCAATGTTATCATAAGCTATTTAATTTGGAGTCATCTTTTTTTAGAAAAACTGTTAAAGCTGCTTAATCTTTATAACTTAAATATCTATATGATAGGTACTTTTTAAAAAAAAAAGTGTTTCTTGTCTTTCCCCTAGAGGTTAATGGAGACCAATTATCTAGGCAGCATTTATCCTACAAGGGCGGTCATTCACACCATGAAGGAGAGGCGGCTGGGAAGAATTGTGTTTGTATCTTCCCAGGCAGGACAAGTGGGATTATTTGGATACACTGCTTATTCTCCTTCCAAATTTGCTCTGCGTGGATTAGCAGAATCGCTGCAAATGGAGGTAAATCTTTTGATGTGACAAATTATCTGTGTTAAATTTTCAAGGATACTATTGCCATATGGTATTTTTAAGCATACCATATGTTTATTTTCTCAGTCACTGTACCAGCATCTGGCCTCTTGCAAAGGGATTGCTGGTTGAGAGAGGAGAAAGTGATTACGTGGAGTCCTGTAGCTCAGTGGTTAGAGCACTCACTTTGCAAGTGAGAGACCTGGGTTTGATTCCTGGCAGGGTGAAACCTTGGGAAAGTTTCCTTACTCCACACGCCTGATAATAATCCCTCAAATAAAACAATAATAAATTGGTCATTTTCAATCCACGACTGTTTGTGGGAAACTGCTGTGCACAATTGGCTGCCACATTTCGCCCACAAATATACAGTCAATTCACTTTACAGTCTATTCTGTGAAGCCCTTTGAGACGTCTAGAAGACGTGAAAAGCACTATATCAAATGCAAGGATTATTATTGTTATAGTCTTCATCAGGCCCTCACAGTTTGTCTTGCTCCTTTCTTTCCTTCTATAATGTTATACTGTAGTACTTATTCAGGAGCCCAGTAATATACAGTCAATTCACTTAGCAGTATATTCTGTGAAGCGCTTTGTGACATCTAAAAGACATGAAAAGCGCTATAATCAAATACAAGGATTATTAGTTTATTTATAATCTAATAGTGCATCACCAATGATCCAGTGAGTGCATGCTTCAGCATCCACTGCCACTCTACTTTTTTGTGTGAATGTCTTGTCATTGTGCATTGTAAGTAACATTTCTTGCATTTATATGGCACCCTTAACAGCTCGTATGGCTTCGCAGGTACAGCGTGGGATTATTTGGATACACTACAACTGAATTGTCAGACACTGAGCAAGGGAGAGGAGCCATAGAATTCAAAGAAGTAGAATTTGAGGCATAAACTGTCCAAACGTAGATTTCAAAATTTATATGTGTAATGTGTGTGGACTCATTAATTTTTTTTAAGCTTTTTAAAAAACAATCATGGAAAGTTTTGAGTTCTATAAGTTGTATTAATTTCAGAGATGCCTATACTTTTCATATAATAAAACTGTAGTCAAGCTGTAGTAATTGTAGTAATTGTAGTAACTTGTTGAATTAAGTTTTAATTTGCAATTTTTTTCTGAAAGCATAGTTTTAAATTTTGGGTATAGTGTTAATTCTCTTTCCCCCAAACCCACCTGGAGATTTTTTGCTTATTTTATTGGGTTTGTATGCAATTGGATTTGTTACTGGGATTCTTTTCCACATCTCTTTATTTTAGCATTTTCACATTTTTTAAAAAAATTCCAGTAAACTTTTTTTTCAAATGTATTTTGGCTGAATGAGGCTCTTCATCTTTTACATGAATTGGTCATTCACCTCATGACTATTTATGGTACGTTGTACCATATGTTTGCAGTCAGAGTAGATCTTTGAGCAAGGCTAAAAGCTGTTCAAAACCAAATGTTCCCACTGTTTCTAATCACATTTTAACCTTGTTTCTTCTGTAATAACATTGAATGAAATTAAAGAAAAAACTTCTATTTTGAACATACCTCAAATGAATATTTTCTCTATTTTCAACCCTTTTCAGTGCTCGATATTGATCGAATTTTTAACTTCAACTTTTCAGGTAAAGTCTTACAACATCTACATCACAGTTGCGTACCCTCCAGACACGGACACGCCTGGCTTTCAAGAAGAGAATAAAGACAAGGTAAAGATTTTTTTTCATGCTTACTTCCCTGCCTCATTCTACCAGCTCATTAATTTACCATAGCTGATTTAGCAGGTGTCTGAAGACAGAGTTGCAGGCTTCCAGTAATGTGGGATTCAAACCTGCAATCTTGTCTGAGTCTCAACGTACATGATAAGGCACTATATCAGATGCAGGATTATTATAATACACTGTGGTAGCTTCATCATCTAGGTCATTGGAGTGTCCTCAGCCTGTCGTTGAATGTTTGAGACAGAAGTGTAGGCCCTTTAGATGGAAGGTAATCTAAATTACAGTTAATAACTATAGTGGATTCTCATTATTCCAAACCTCTTACTCTAACCAAGGTTATTATCCCAGCAGAAGTTTTGTTGTACTCAGGAATTAAAACCTTAATCGACCGATCTCCTGAATAAGCACTACTTTTCCTGTCGCTATGATTTTGCAGTAACAACTATTATCTTTTCTTGCTACATTTATGAAGATGTTTCGCCCTCAAAATGCAGTCAATCCACTTCACAGTAAATCCTGTGAAGTGCTCAAAAGATGCTGTGATAAGGCACTATATCAATTGCAAGAATTATTATGTTTCAGAATCAAGCATTGGAATTAAAAGTGAAATTGTCACTGAGTTAATTGATTGGGTTACTGGGCAGACTAAATTTCCATAAATCCTGTTGTCACTACAACTAAATTGCCTATTTTCATATGCTTGCTTTTTTTGAAATCATTAATGGAAAATATTTGTTTTTACAGCCTTTGGAGACCAAATTGATCTCTGAAACATCAGGATTATGTCAGCCAGACCAAGTGGCAAAAATTATTGTAAATGATGCTGTGGTGAGTGTCTGTTCAGAGAAATACTATTGATGCCTTATGAAAGGGAGGTGAATTTCACTCACATACCATTCCTGAACTCAGTCTGAGAAAGCACATCGAGGAGGTGAGTCGCTCTTCTCTTCCCATCTCACTCTCCCTTCCCCAGACCAAGAGGTGAAGGAGAAAAAAAAGGCAGTTTGACTCTCCTCTGGGTGTCTTACGGATCTCCCGAGTTCAGTTAGAATTGTATTGGCAGAGATGAGAGAAGGAGTAGGCTGCCTGCTCACCTTAAAGATTGTGCTTGTAATGTTTTAGTCAAGTCAACTCCTCCATAAATCCCTCCATAACATCTTGTGTAACTGTTGCAAATCAAATATTTTTACTATGATACTTCTTGATTATGTAATCGAGTTTGTAATAGAAATACTGAATTGATGGCAATGTCTCTTGTTGTAGAACTTACATCTTTGGCCACTAAGTATTTCTTTTGAGTTCCTTGATTGGGGTCCACTGGGGTCTAAAGAGTAATGATTTCAAATGGGATTCCTTAATTAAGGAATCTGAATGTAAATTCTTTACTGTAATTGGAAGCACGTCACTTTGACTTGCAGGAACTCTGCTTTGAAAGTAGATTGATTTTGGAGAGAGTTCCCATGAATTGGATGACGTACTCTAGATTACTTAATTATGGAGTCCTGTTTGAAATGAACAGATTTTAGACTCTGCTGCTGAATAGAGATATAATAACCCTGTAAGCTGTGATGGTTTGGCTGGTCACAGGGCAATACTCAATGGTTAAAGCCCTTTCTCTTGGTTTGGTGTTGTATGATCTTTTTAAGATACAGTATATGTAAATTGTGAGCTTGTATGGTCACATGCTTGTTGTACTTATGGGTGGGAATGGAAATGCATGAGCTAATTTATACAAGCTCTTTGTTAATTTGATTATTATTGGTACCTTTTCCTTCCTTTTTTTCCCCCTTGTACCCCTTTCACCAGCAAGGAAATTTTAACAGCTCGATTGGTCCCGATGGGTATATGTTGTCTGCACTCACCTGTGGTATGTCACCCGTCACTAGTATTACAGAAGGGCTCCAGCAGGTATGTTCTACTTGTGACTACACACTTTTTTCAGAGAGAGTTTGTGGCAAGAATTGAGTAAAGTGAATAATGTGCTTTGTCTTCTGTTTTTTTATCAGATTTTTTTGTGTGCCTGTATCAAAATGTATTTATTTCCTTTCATTCACCTGTCAACTTCTGAGATATTCTAAAATCTCTTTGTCAGCCTAAACATTTGGTTGTGTGCCTCTTTCAGTTGCACATGCAGCTCGTCTGATGTGGTTTGTCGTGTTCTCCTTTTCCTTCCTCTCCAGATAAACCCTGCTTGCCAGATAGTGCTTTCAGTGGCAAGCTATGTGGTTTTAGTTATTTAAACTGCAGCAGTATCCCAATGCACACTCTGGGATCCACAAGCATTGGCTCTTGTCAATCTGCACCTAATACTCTCTGGAATTATATAAGACCCAGGGAGGGAGTACGCATTCCAATATGGGAGTTTCTTATTGTAGGTGGGATGCATGGAACTCTGGTTTGGATATTCTTAAGCATGGGGATGGGTATTTGCATATGTAAGACACCCTGCTGGCCAAAAAAGATATCTGAAAGGGGGGACAAAGAGGAAGTACTTGAGCAGGCCTTGAAGGTGGCGAGGGAAGAGGCAAGTCAAAGGAGCTTTCAGATGGAGTCCTAGAGAATTGTGGCTAAATGTGCTGAAAGCCAGACTGCAAATAATGAGTGGAGCAGGGGATGTGAAGCAGGCCAGTTGGTAGCGTTTGAAGAGGTTGCAAAGGTAGAGTTGGGCAAGATCATAGAGGGATGAGCTTTATCCGCTGAGGGAAGGAGAACCAATGGAGCCAGGCAAGGATGAGGTGATAGGCTCACAGAGTTTAGTATGGAAAAATACACAAGCTGCAGAGTTCTGGATAGTCTGCAGCTCGTGGAGGGGAAAGGCAGGTAGTCTGGCGAGCAGAGAGTTGGTGAAATCTCCCTGGTCGTGATGAATGCTTGAACTGGTGTAGAAAAGTTCTCAAGTTTTTACTTGCACTAGAGGCTGCCAACTCCTTTGTTTGGTCTCTGAAATGTGCAGTAAAATAGAATTACCAAGAAACAATGTACCAGAAATGCAAATCTCTGCTCTCGGGTAGATCTAGAGGAATTGATTAGAAAAGCATCAGATTGCTGCGAATGTAATAATAATAATAATAATCCTTGCATTTGACATAGCGCTTTTCACGTCGGGAGGACGTCCCAACGCGCTTCACAGAACACACTGTAAAGTGAATTGACTGTATATTTGTGGGCGAACGCGGCAGCCAATTGCGCACAGCAATGTCCCACACACAGTCGTGGATTGAAAATGACCAATTTATTATTGTTTTTGGTTTTGGAGGGATTATTATTAGGTGTGTGGAGTAAGGAAACTTGCCCAAGGTTTCACCCTGACCTGCCTGGAATTGAACTCAGATCTCTCGCTTTCAAAGCGAGTGCTCTAACCACTGAGCTACAGGACTCCACGATAATATTTGTAATAATCTCTGCATTTGGTGATTCTAAGCAAATATCTGCCATCTGATTGTGAGTGTTGGCAATTATGAAGGTTATTGGATGAAGATCATGTTTTAAAATAATGTGCTTACAGTGGGTTGCATTTGTTTTAAAATGACCTCAATAACAATGAAAAATTAGCTTTCTGAATTTCAGACAACTTTTGTCAAGCTGAATCTGATGAATTGTGTAATTGTCTTTGCAAACTTAGACCATCCCACGTATCCATATGCTTTAATCAGCACTTTGCTCTCCTTCCTTCCCCTTGTTTTAAATCTTCTGTGATGTGGTGAGAGAAAATGGGCCACTTGATGACTTCAGGTAGTCGACTGACCTAGTTGTGTTGTAAACGTTTGTGATTTAGCAAAGCAGAACTTAATATTTTGTTCAACGAATAACACCTTTTTCAACCTTCGGAAGCAATATTTAAGTCTCGTCTTAAATTATGTAGTCCTGGTTCATTTACAGTCATTTTTTACCAGTTAATTTAAGGTTCTTATTTCCTAGATTAATAGTTTCCAGGGACTGGAACTGCTTTCTTTTTATTGTGCTTCCAAAGCACTAGTTGAATGCATCTTAAATATTACTCCTACCTTACTTCCAAAAAGATGCCTTATCCTAACCTTTAGAGGAGTGCTTAATGCTAAATCAATGCAATACTTTCTTTTCTATCACTTTATTAGATTCCTTAATTAGTGGTGAACTTCAGCATGTTGCCCTGGACTCCCACCCACTGCGAAAATTGTCATTGAACTTAGGAGTTACTAGGGCAATCTGAACTGAATTTGAATTGTATCACTGAAAGCACAGTGCTTTCATTCACTGGCTCACTCAGTTAATTAATGAAATACATAAACTGGACAGATATATGGATTTGCAAATATGCTGAATGTGAAAACGAATTACCAGATGGAAATCTGACATCTTTCAGAGGGGGAAAACTAATTCTCATTCAACTGTAAGTTTTAATCGGAAATGTTCTGCTGTCAGCGCCTTTGGACGTCCTCCCGACATGAAAGATGATTTACAAATGTAATTTTGTTGTTGTTATTCTAACTGACTAATGATGGATCTGTTTCCATTGTTTCCGCAGATCGTTACCATGGGCCTTTTCCGCACGATCGCCCTGTTTTACTTGGGGAGCTTTGACAGCATTGTGCGCCGTTGTATGATGCAGCAAGGAAAGTGTGCAGATGTGGAAAAGAAAGATTAATCGTAATCTAGGGGGTGTCCAGGAACAGACTTTGGGAGATAAATGGTTGAGAGAAGTTTGATGGACAGGAGTTTTACTCCTTGCCCTGCAGGCCTTTATGTTGCTTAGTTGACATTGGACCTTGGGGCAAGGGAAGACTTCCACATGCAAGTTAACTATATGTTGCCAAGATGATTCTGGTGTTGCCTAGAATGGGAATTGCAATATAACATAACCTGGATGGATGTGGAGGGCAGCAAGTCATGTATGCACAAGAGTATAATCTCAATTATATTATTTTGTGTATTGTTGATATTCTATTTTTGTCATCAACACTTTCCCCTTCGTTCAAATTAAAGAGGAAAGTCCTGCTATTTCATCATCTGTCACTCTTGGCTTCTGGTATGTTACTGGTTTTCAGAGAAATTAAATACGTCAATGTTTCCGTTTCTATTCAAATAGCCTGTGTTAGCTTTTGCTTCAGGACCTCCCATCATTAAAACTAAATAATTTATTTTAAAATAATCCCAGCTTGGTTTGCTAGAGCTGAGGAGGGAAAAGAGTCTGCTAAATGCAAGCTATTTTTCAACAACCTAGTTCTGGTGTTGCCTGGAAACTCAATTACAAAATATAGAGTTGGCATAGTTGTGGAAATAAGTACAGTAAATCATTAGTAGAAGACAAAAGTTTTTTTTGGGTGGGTGACTAGTGCACCGAGTTACCATTGTTTTCAAACAAGGAACCAGGTCAAAACAGAGTTCCTTAAGATTCATAGCCCTACGCCACAAAGTGAAGAGTTAATGATTTGGGTTTGAAATGAAGGTTCAGTTATATAAGCAGGAGTACATTAATACTTTATATTGGTTAGTTATCTGTCAAGAGAGCTCAACTCTAATTCAGTGTTGCATTACTTCACTCTGGGCTGCTGGATAAGTAACGTTTCCTCTGTGTGCATTCATGTGTTCATTGGTGAATTTGTTTAATGGTTAGACCACCAGCAGCCTTCTAATCCTAATACATTCACATTCAGAAGTTTCCTTTTTTTGTATTCGTATAAATACAACAAAATGTTTGTGCAAAAATTATTTTAAAAAAAAACTCATGCCATAATTTATGGAACAGGAAGATTTTTGGGGTGTTTCACTTTTCATTCTACAATTGTTTATTTAAACCTGAGTTCAATTGTAAGGATTGTGCCAGTTTAACAGCTTTATCATAGGTCCTAGGACATACATTTGGGTCCTAATTTGTGAGATTCAGAAAACAGTCTATAAATAGTGAATTTCAGGTGTGAAGTAGCTGACCCTCAGGAGCTCAGCTCAGATGCCAATCTCAGTGGTTGACTTCTGTGAAGTTGGCGTCTGAGCAAGAATTAGGCCTGGCACATCCGAGATTCACCTATTGCAAATCTCTCAAATCAGCACTCTGCTTCTTTCATGAGCAGGAATGGAATGTGCATGTGTGATCTCATTTTATTTAGCATTTGTACACAATGCCTTTGGAGTTGAAGTGACAAAAGATTTAACTCTGACTAGTTCTGCGATTTGATGAAATGGCCTTGCTGAACACAGTGATCTGAATAAACCGGAATTTCACAGCTGGCTGCAACACTAGTTGCGTAAGAAAACTGATAATTTCTGTGATTTATTGCGTGGGTTTGCTCCAGAAACATTTCTTGGAGAAACGGGGGACGGACGGAAAAGTACTGTCATGAGATTACGGGAAATGAGTCAAAGTTGCTAAATAATTTCATCACATAATAATAATTACTAATTGTAACTTGTAGTTATATTTTTCAGGTACCTACAAAAGGGGACCAGTTCTTTCTGAAATATCGTCATATAATTCCTGAAGTCCTCCTGTAGATGTAGTTGCTCTCTCTTCTCTTTTGGCTCCCCGATAGTTAAAGGAGGGAATTCTAGAATATAATCAAAGTACTTTGATTATTGAAATAAGCTGAATCTGTTTCTAGAGAGATCGATTGGCACAGTCCTAACGTGAATTATTGTTTTCAGTGATGTGTCTTTTTGTCATGTAAAACATGTGCATTTCTGGTTAATACATTGCACCTTAACGAGAATGATTTATATGATTTTTATTGAAAAGAAAAAATACTGCAAAATATGTAACTTATACGCAGCTAAAGAAAATAGCAAATATCACGCAAGTGTGACGAAAATGGGATATGAACACATCATGAGAAAATCCTAAAGGATTTTTTAAAAACTGACTTACAGAAGAACAATGTTCTAGCTTTCAAAAAGCTGTTTTTTTCTAGGAAAGTTCACTGATTACAGGCGCTCAATAGAATAAATATTTCATTTTTTTGGTTTGCTTCAGTTATAAGTTCTGAGATGGTCATTAACCTCTTGATTTTGATACTGTGGTTTCAGTGTGTAAAACCAATGTAGAAAGCCATGTCAACTAGACATGAGTGATTACTGTGTGGACCCAAATACCCAGTGGATGACTGGTTATAATCTTAGATCCTGCTTTTTCAACTATACCTGGCATGTCTAAATGATTTTATTTTCGAGGTGTGCAAAATGCTGAAATAACCCAGTTTAAATGGGTCTATTCTTTTCCCTCAAATCCTATTGGCTATGTCAATGGCTGGAAATTCAAGAAAAACTGCCTCACCTTTTTCTGAAACAACAATTCGAATAACTTCTTCTAGGTGTGTGTATTTTTTTTAAGCAAACATTACAACAATTAGTTAATTTATCATCCCAGTTTCCCAAGATATGTGACTGGATTTCCCACCATTGGGATTTAATGTGGCTAAAGTTGAACTTTCTTCTACAGGTTCCCGGGGGGAGCAATTTTCACTCACTATTTTCTGTGTCACTGCATGATCAGGATATCTTGTGCTTATGCTGTTTGTCCAAAACAAGAAGCAAAATTGCTGTGTCCTAGAAAAGTCCAGTAAATATCCAGTTAGATAAATTGCTGTTGATCGAGAGTAGTGGGGGTTTCCAGTTCTTTTATTGTAAAGTTAGTGACTGTAGCTGCTATTTTATATAATGCCAAATAGCATTCAATTTCACACTAATTGCAATTCTTGTTGGAATGGTATTACATGCAATATCAAACCCATAAAATTTATTGCATTGTCTTTGATCTCTCAAATAATTATTCTAGCCTCCTTTGTGATACACTCCTTTTGTTTCTGTTTCAGTTATTGGATCCTATTCTCATACTTTACCAATACTTTAATCCTTTTTATATGCTCCGCCTTAAATGTGTTTTTTTTCGTTGAATCTTATCTAAATTATTGAGAAGCCCCTACCATGTCATTTGCTTAACGTTTTGCAAGAGCCAACTGCCTTTCCTAGAATAATTGATCCTCTCCCCCCCTCCCACCCTCTAACTTGTACTGGAATACAATCCTTGTGTACTTCAAACCAAATAGACATTTAATCAAGTAGCTGATTGACATGTACCAAGAATCCCTATCAGAGTTCACCATGGTACTGTACTGGCACAATAATATGCAAGATGCTAAATCCGCCCATTTATCAGAAAATAGTCCAGGGAAGTGTTCATTTTTGGATTATAATTTTCTTCCAATTCCCAGCCAAGCCTCTCAACACTTAATATATTTGAGATTTTTCTTCCCTCAACAGTCTGCTTTTCTCAGAGGTTAAATTCATTTTATTTGTAATGATTGTCAGCTTTTGGTTATATACTGCACACTGCAGGCTCTGTTATGTGTGTGTGTGTATATATATGTGTGTGTCTATATGTATATATATAGTATTTGCAATCCAGTTTTTGCAAGATTTGTAGTTTCTTGTAGAAAAGCTCGATTGTAGTAAAGTAATAAGTATTCCCTAGTGCTTTGCTTTGGCAACATCTCTGGCTTTTCTCCATTTATTCCTAAGGGGCTGTCTGAGGCTGCTAAAGGGAGTANTTTTTTAAACTGATGAAGCCAATTAGCAATGACTGAAGTTGGATTTCCCTTGTTCTGCCACGGCAGTATCTCGAGTGCAGGTCATAAGTCTTCTGCAGCCCAAAGGGATTCTGTTTGATTTTTGTTTTCATTATATCAGAAAGTGCTGCTTGTCCTGTGACTCTGAATACTCAAGTGTTCTACAAACAGCAAAATGTGCTTTGAAAGCTGCTTTTTAGGTTTTGAATATTCCCCAACCAAACATATATTATTTTTCTTCTTCTCTGTATCATTTGCATAAGAATATGCAATATATGTCATTCCAAACTACCTTGTTTCATTCTTATGGGATAAAATATCCTTGCATAAAACATTTAGAGTGATCCAGAATACAATGTACAGTTAACCCCTAACCCCAAAAGACTTGTGGTTTTGCAGGCTTTCTGCCCAAGGTATAGAGAATTGATAACAAAGAGTAAACACAGTGAGAATGAAATTGCAAATGCCACCAAGCCTTGTCTGTTTTGTTTTTTTGTACCCTGGACCTGTCCAGAATAACATCCACATTTCTCCATTTCTTGCGGGGGAAGAAGATGTCAAAACATTTCAGGTAATCTAGTAAATCTTGAAGGATTGGTGGACTATACTAAGAAGCTTGTTTTTGTCTGAGGCTGAAGCTGTGAAGACCTGCTCAATTTTGCTGAGTGTTTTTGGTGCCATAAACAAGATACTGTCAACTACCCTTCCTCATCCTGGGAGTGATCACCTGCTTCTTCAGGTTGATGTGAACTGTTCTGTAACAAACGAGCAGCTGATCTGGGCCCTGTCTGCCTCTGTTCCGTCTTATTTGCCTGCTAGGAAATGTGGAAGATCTGCACGTTTGAACTGGCTTTCAAAATAAATTTTCCTCCCTCAGAGGCTCAGGTGAAGCATCTCCCAAGATGACCTACCTGAGATTTGGGAGCTCACCAGATGGGGAATGAAGAGGGAGAACCAGTCGCTCCTTTTAGTCTAGCACACGCATGCAGCAACTGCTAGTCCAAGCAATAGCTCAACATTAATGTCCATACACACAAATGCTCTCTTAGTGCAGTTTTGATACAAAACCATGATCAGTTTTGCACATGTTTATTCACCTACAAGCTAAGAAACCTAGTTTAATCCATCAAAAATAACCAAGAATTATAATAGTGCTTCTCAAAATATTTTTATATGGTTACTTTAAAGTAGTATAAATACTGACTTGTCAATACTGTTACTGTCTATTTCAGATATTTACTGCTTATGCTCTTCAACTTGTATTGCTGAAACAATAAAATAAATATTGGATGCTTTTCATTGTGGTAACTTTATTTAAATTGGTTAAAATTATAATAAACTTTCTTAATAAACTTAATAAAGTGACCAAATTGTTATTTATCTTTAAGGGATTATTACCCCCGGAAAAGTGATCCGCCAATCGACTAACAACCAGGTTCCTATTTTCTGCTGGGTAAACAGGCATATGGAGTAAGGAAACTTGCCTAACGTTTCGCCCTGCCGGGAATAGAGCCCAGGTCTCTTGCTTGCGAGGAGAGTCACTAACCACTTAGCTACAGGACCCCCAAGAGTCAGAAATAGCAAATCATTTTACTCAATCTATTAATTTTTTTCAAATGTTTGTATTACGGGTATGGCTGCAATACCAGTGATTTCATGGTGTCTTATGGGACAGTAACCTTTCAAGTGACAGCACATTTCATGTCAAGCGAATGTCCTCCCTAGTGCTTTGTAGGATGTGCTGTAAAAAGTAATGACTGCTTGTAGACTAACACAATGGCCAATTGATGCATCAGATCAACAACACTGCCATCTTTTGCAGGGTTGTGACGGCTCCTTTTCATGTTAATGTTGCATTTTTTTTTCTGATGGTTGTTATTGGCTTGATGATTGGATCAAGGAAGTACACTTATGTTAAACTCAACTGATGCTTTTATAATCATTTACATACTAATTTCCTTATCTGTGAAGTTTGATAAGGTGTCCATTTCCCTAGTTCACAATTTCTTGTAAACCTTGAAAGAAGCTGTTGTTAAAAAATCTTAAGTTTTTCAGCAAGCTTCCTAATCTATTAATGTTCTCTGCCCACCCACATTAAAAAGAATTGAGGTAGAATTTTTTGCATTTAAGAAAAACAAGCTGGACCTAAATTACAAACGGTCACAATATCAGGAAAAAAACACTATTGAAGGAATTGCCAACCAGACGAGACCACTTGGCATGATGTTAGGAGGCAACCCTTGTTCCATCTTATTGAAACCAGTTTATATTTAGCCAGCAGGTGGAGACATTGCACATTGCCTTTGTTTAATAGTTCCTGATCTGCTTTTTGATGCTCAGAACAGAATTTTTTGCAATGATGCTATATGAGTAAGTGAATTATACTCTATTAAAATAAAATCCTGTGTTCATATAAGATATATACTATGACGTTTTTTTTTCAAACTACCATATATTCTAAAACCAGAGTTGTAAATAATATGGATGAGATTATTACCCAAGAAACATCTGTTTGTTCAGGTGGATATTAAATATCCCATTATGTTATTTGACCAGAGAAGGCAGTTTCTCTCGTATTAATTGGTAATTTACCTCATGGCTGATTGGAAATTTCCAAGTCCAAATGGCTGCTGTGTTTGCCTACAAATCTGGTCACTATATTTGACAGTGATTACTCGGAGTGATTGTTGTACTTTTAAGACTTTTCAATGTTATATGGGTGCAATAAAAGGACAAGGTCTTTATAAATGCATTTATTGTGTTTTAGTGCCATTTACTTTTTAAGAACATAAGAATTAGGTGCAGGAGTAGGTCATTCGGCCCCTCGAGCCTGCCCCGCCATTCAATAAGATTATGGCTGATCTATTCTAACTCCACCTACCCACCTTATCCTCATATCCCTTTATCCACAAGAAATCTATCAATCTCAGTCTTGAATATGTTCAAGGACTGAGCATCTACAGCCCTTTGGGGTAGAGAATTCCATAAATTCACTACCCTCTGAGTGAAGAAGTTTTTCCTCAACTCAGTGTGAAAGGGCTTACCCCTAATTTTAAGACTGTGACCCCTGGTTATAGTTTCTCCAGCCAGGGAAAAAATCTCCCACTATCTACTCTGTCATGCCCCTTAATAATATTATAGGTTTCTATAAAATCACCTCATTCTTCTATATTATAGAGAATATAGGCCTAAATTGCTCAACCTATCCTGTACCTGCAAACTAACTTTTTGTGACTGGTGTACAAGGACACCCAAGTCCTTCTGAACGATTACACTATCAAGTCTCTCCCCTTCTAAAAATAATTTGCTCTACTGTTTTTACCACCTAGGTGGATGACTTCACATTTCCCTATACTATACTTCATCTGCCACTTATTTGCCCACTCACGTAGCCTATCTATATCTCATTGCACTTTTTTAATGTCATCCTCGGTGTTTACTCTCCCTCCTGGTTTAGTGTCATCCGCGAATTTGGATATATTAAGTTCGATGTCCTCATTGATGTAGATTGTAAATAGTTGAGGCCCAAGCACTGATCCTTGTGGCACTCCACTAGTCACATCCCGCCAATCTGAGAATGACCCATTTATCCCTACTCTTTGTTTTCTTCCCGTTAGCCATTCTTCAACCCATGCTAATATATTCCCCTTAATTCCATGGGCCCTAATCGTATGGATCAACCTTTTATGTGGCACCTTGTCAAATGCCTTTGGAAATCTAAATACACTACATCCACTGATTCCCCCCTATCTAATCTACTTGATATGTCCTCAAAAAAATCTAAAAGATTTATTAAGTATGACTTCCCTTTTGTAAAGCCACGTTGACTCTGTCTAATCATATTGTGATCCTCTTAAGTATCCCACTACGACATCCTTAATTAAGAATTCTAGAAATTTTCCTACCACCGATCTCAGCCTCATTGGTCTATAGTTCCCCATCTTTTCTCTCCCACCCTCCTTAAATAGTGGTGTGACGTTTGCGTGTCAAATGTAATCAGTGATAACTCTTTTTTAGCCCCGTCGGTGTTCGGGCACCCTATTCAGAGGACAAGACTGAGGCCCTCCTGATTGGCTGCCTCAGGTGCTTTCAGCATCACCATCCAAGGATGCACAGCCCACCTTACTAAGCCAGTCCAGAACCTTGGTATCTTGTTTGACCCTCAATTATCCTTCCTACCCCACCTCCGCATATCGCCCAGCTCCACCACTGTCTCACACTGCAGGCCACTGAAACCCTCGAACATCCCGGCTTGAGTATGCAAACTCCCTGCTTGTCTCCCTAACTCCTTCCTCCACAGGCTGTAGATCATCTAGAACTCTGGATAGTGCGAGGGACGAGCAGGAGGCTGGTGCCAGTCTAGTGGAGATGCCGGGTGGTGGATTGGGGAGTGAGGAGGTCGGAGAGGTAAGGAGGTTCCAGGGAGTGAATGGATTTGAACACGAGTGTGAGGATATTGAATTCAATAAGTTTGGTGATGGGGAACCAGTGGAGACTGTCCAGAACTGGTGAGATGGGGGTACGGAGTTTGTTCCAGGTAAGTGCAGAGATTGGATTGGATGGTTTGATAGAGGGAAGCAGTGAACCTGGGAGACAAATGAGTCAATGACCAATTCTAGCACTTTGGAGAGGAACAACAACAAGACAAGTAGGAAATGGATCAGTAGCTGGAGATCATGGATGAGTTTAGTGAGGGTTTTTTGAGGAGGGAGGTATTGCCTCTCCAATTGATTTATCAAATTTATAACCAACAGTGGTCCCCAACACACCACAGACACAGTTGAATAGATCTCCATGCACCATAGTTTATTGCTTCCTACTAACTATTTGCTAATCTAGTTTAATAAATTTAAAATCCTTAATCTTATGTTGCATGTCTATTATGTGGAACATTAGTGCCTTTCTAAAATCCAGGTAAATAGCATACTGTCTCAATCCCTATCCACTGGGACTGTAACTTCTCCCAAGTAAACAATAAATGTAAGCATGTCCTGACAATCTAAAGGCTGTCTTGGACTAACCCACCCTATGATGATTCCCTCTGCTTATTGTTTCATACTATTACTGTATTATAAGGCTTACAGGTATGTAGTTTTAGACTTATACCTGCCCCTTTTTTTGAAAAAAGAATCACATTTGAGATGTGTATTTGCTGCCATGAATTCTGAATTGTATCTAAAAGGATTAATAATGACCTGAGCCATTCTTTTGGAATGCTGGGATGCAATGTATCAGAGCCAAGAGCCTGATCTACTTTGCATTTCTTATCCCTCCCCCCAATATCCTCTATTTGTTGTTAAAGGATTAAGCAGTCAGGCAAAAGTGTGAACGGCTCCATAAATATCAAATGCAAGGATAGAATTATTATTAATAATAGAAAAAAGCAGGTTTAACAATGCATTGGATGTGGAGTTTTAAAATTTAGCTTGGGTTTCAAGAGACAATGTGGTTGTGCAACTGAGATTTAGTCTCATGAAAGACCTGGAATTAATGATAATAGCAGAGATGTGGAGTTAGGAGTTGTCAGCCACCAGCAGACACACAGTTGTAAATCGGAAATAGCTGACACACTGTGATATCTGGTAACCCTGAGCCTGCACAATCACATTGTATCATGCAATGAAATAAAACATGAAAATACTTGAGTTCAGAATACAAGCTACAGTGACAGTTAAAGTTGATATGATTTGATCATGTAAATCTGGTGTCTGCTATAGACTCGCTCTTGGTGAAAATAAATTTAGAATACAGTTACAATAAATTCCCCATCCCATGAACACCACCTGTATGTATAGAATAAAACAGGCTGGAATAAACGACCTGCATTCTTTGAGGATCTACAATGTTGTAATGCACTCCAACCTAAACATAAGCTATGCATATATTAAAACACTGTATATATTAAGTAGGTTTCTTATCTTAGTAACACTTTCGTCTCTGCCTCTGCAGGTTGTGGATTCAGTGTGATCAAACAAGTAAACCACTGATTTTAAAAACAAAGCATGATTGTGATACTGGAACACTGTGCCATGCTTCATTATGCTGAATACCAAGATCAGTTGCAGTTCCCAGTCTTGTAGGCTCAGATGTCAGTCACAAGCCACTCAACCAATTTATTTTATCTGAGCTTCTTGATTAGATTACTTTCCATATACCTACCAGCTACATTATATATGTAATAATTTATTAACCAGTAATCTAAGAAACAAATAACTTGGAATATTACACAACACCCACAATGAAGCGTGAGCTGTGCCAAATGCCCATAAGCACCTTTATTACTCTTCTATCTATATTTTTACTGAGGAACTGTATACAGCAACTGTAAAAGAAGAACACCTTTCAATTAAAAGAAATCTCAAAAGTCTTTACAGAATGAGATGAATTAGAAATTAAGTGAATGTTGTTATGGAGATAAATGTGGTAGTTAAGTTGCCCTATTACAGTCAAAACAAGTGTCAGCCTGACTCAGATGATAGCAGTCACTTCTGAGCCAGAAGGTTGTGGGTTCAGGCCCCACATCGGGACTTTGAACTTAGAGTCTAGAGATTCTAGACTAACGCTCCAATGAAGTGCTGCATTGTTAGAAGTGCCTTCCTTTGGATGAGATGTTAAACCAAAGTCATATCTGTCTGTTCAGGGGGACATTAAAGATCTCATGGCGTTATCTGAAAAACGGGAGCCCACTTCATTGCTGTTTGAGGAACAGTCATGCGGCTGATGAATTGAGTCTAGAAAATATACACTCCACAGTAAATCCTGTGACATGCTTTGAGGTATTCTCCTGATATGAAAGGTGCTATTGGAAAAACAAGGATTATTTATTTACAACATCCCACAAACAACAATGAGATGAGGAATGTAATAATAATCCTTGCATTTATATATAACTTATACATTGTCAAAGTGTTTTCAAAGATCTTCACAGAATTTTCTGTAGTGTTTTCTGTAATGTCTATTTTGTAGGTGAATGTAAGCAATTAATTCAATTTGGGCGTTAATTTGGATGAGAAGGGATTTGGATAAAGCAAGATTGCATGCATGAACACTCCAGTTTTCTTTGAAATAGAGCAAGGTCTCTCACCTGACTTCAAGGCAGGCGGAACCCAAATTTAATGACTCAATTGAAAAGAAGAGAATGGAGCTTTTATCTATAAAGACGCCATCTGGTACTGTGTGACCACGCTGACCAGCAGGTCACAGGTTCAAATCCTGCACTGAGCTGATATCAGTCAGGGCAGCAGCAGCCCACATGATGACTTTGGTGTGCTTGGATTATAGAGGGATACATCAGGAAAGGTTCCTTTCTGACCGATTGCTATTCAGATGCTCTTGTTGGAAGATGTGTGTGTGTGTGTGAATCTGATAAGAGCTCGGTTGCGCTGGCCCCCTCGTGTTATAACAAATAATAATCCTTGCCTTATCATGTTGTCGATAAGCCCTTCGCAGAATGTAGCGTAAAGTGAATTGACTGCATTTTGTGGGTGAAACTCTGGGCACCAAAGTGCAAAAATATCTCGAGGCGTGAAAATTTGGGGGGAGAACGATCGCCAACTTTTTAAACAAAAAAAAATCATTAGAAGGTGAAATTTGGGCTGCGATTCCACTGGAGAGTGAGGAGAGAGATTCTTAAAGAGGACAACAGTCACATTTCACAGGGACCTTTCCTCTGGTGCATTTTATCACCCAAGTCCCCTGGGGCAGGAGATCATGTAAAATACTTTCTCAATTCACCAATGTAACGCGTGATTTTCCCCTTCCCCGTAAACACCACCCGTTAAACTTAATCCACGCACCACTTCCAAACCCCGCAACGTAAGGAACGCATTGACTTTGGACGCGAAAAACGAAAACATCTTCAGATGCAAGAATTATTATTATTATTATTATTATTATTTGGGCTCCGACGATGGTGTGAATTCTCTGCATTGCCAATCACCGGGAGAGAGAGAAAAAAAAAGTGGGGGGAAGTCACGGTCCCAGTTCCAGACCAGACCCCGCGTGTGCAGACTTGGCGCCTCCTCACCCTCTCCCTCCTCTGGGGGTTTCGGTGCAACTGAGAAGAGATTTTTTCGTGAATGAAAGTATGTTTCGCTGCGCAAAGCAAACACTGACGCACAGGAAATTGCGTGAGGGCTGTGGGGGAGAAAATGAGGAGCACAGGGTGAGAATGGCAAGGGCTTGTGCAGCGCCGGGAGCTGCCAGACTGGCTGAGAGCAGCAGGGAGGGCGGGCAGGGAGGGCAGGCAGCCGGGCAGGGAGGGAGGGTAGGGTAGGGAGGGCAGAGCGGGTAGGGAGGGAGGGCAGGGAGGGAGGGCAGAGCAGGGAAGGAGGGCAGGGAGGGAGAGTAGGGAGGGAGGGTAGGGAGGGAGGGCAGGCGGGCAGGGAGGGAGGGTAGGGAGGGAGGGGAGGGCAGGCGGGCAGGGAGGGAGGGTAGGGGAGGGAGGGAGGGGCAGGCGGGCAGGGAGGGAGGGCAGGCGGGCAGGGAGGGAGGAAGGGAGGGCAGGGCAGGCGGGCAGGGAGGGAGGGGGGGGGGGGGGGGAGGGAGGGCAGGCGGGCAGGGAGGGAGGGAGGTAGGGAGGGAAGGGAGGGAGGGGGGCAGGGAGGGGGGGGGGGAGCAGGAGGGGGGTGGGCAGGGAGGGAGGGGGTAGGGGGGGGAGGGGGGGGGGGAGGGAGGGAGGGGGCAGGGAGGGCAGGGCAGGGAGGGAGGCGGGCGGGAGGGGGGGTGGAGGGAGGGAGGGGG